>NC_056522.1:196023704-196049506 GCF_019175285.1 Sceloporus undulatus | reverse complement strand
ATAATAATAATATTTATTTGTATACCGCCCTATGGCAAACCAATCCGGTTTGCCATCTTTAACTGCATTTCAGCATCAGGCTGTCTGTTTAGCCAGGCAACCAAGAGAAGTCAGATAAGTATGATGGGATTTCTGTTGTGCATTTGTTCTTCTGCTCACTGTTTATTAGACGTACTGCGTTTACTGCTTCAAATTGTTCATTGTATTTTATTGCTTTAATATCGTCACATACCATGGGATTTCTGTCATTATTTTTAAAGGGCCAGAGTAAAAAAGAATAAAATGACAGGAAAGATTGAGGTGTGGAAAAGTTCTAACTGAGCTCAGAATAGTTACTTTTGGGGAGATGTGACCTCCCAGAATCCACAATGTCATGTTGCAAGGGGGTTCTAGGAGATGTAGTACTTTTGTCTGAGATGTACTGTCCATATAAGAGGACGATTTAACAGCCATAGGAAAGTGCCCTGTCAGTGTCACCTGCATTCACATCTTCTGCCAGGGGAAAATGTGGTGTTGATGTTCTTGTGTGAGAATGTGACTTCAAACCATGTCCAACTTGATGACTTGGCAGCCATACAGCAAACCTATCCCAGGGTTTTCTTGGCAAGATTTGTTCAAAGGAGGGGGCTTGTCATGGCCTTCCTCTGAGGCTGAGAGAGTGATCTGCCCAAGGACACCCAGTGAGTGGCAGAGTGAGGATTCAAGCCCTGATCTCCAGAGCCATAGTCAAATGCTGGTTCTGGTATATGTGTGTGTATGGGGGGGGGGGGGAGATTTACTTCTTCAGTTAAGAGAACAGGTACAGTGCCTGTCCTTGAGCTAGCTGCGTTCATTGTTATCATTAAAGACAGCTTTTAACAGCCTTTTAGGAAATTGCAGAAGAAAACCCAACTCACAACATTTGTTCTCTGACTATGGGCAGGAGGAAAAAGCCCACCTGTTCGCTTTCTTATAATCTAATAAAAAAGAAAATACAGACATGGGGAATTTTCCATTCAGAGTTATAGAAGAGGGCAAATATTTGAATGATTCATAAAACAAATAGATAAGGACAGAATAAATGTGATTCACAGCCCTGTTCTTTTTCATAATAGGATAGATAGAGAGAGAGAGAGAGAGAGAGAACCATAGGAGAGAAAGAAAAGAAAAAAAATGCTGCGCAGCTGTATTTAATGATGTGCTGTGAAATTCAGGCTCATTTAAAAAGAGATGACAACAGATATATGTTCAATTGTCATTTAAAAAAATATACAACTTCATATGCACACAACAAAAGGAATCCCCCTTCACTGTCCCCAAAGGCAGTTGCTTTTTTAGGCTGCATCCACACTGCAACATTATTCCAGTTTGACATTGCTTTAACTGCCATAGCTCAGTGCTATGGAATTATGGGATTTGTAGTTTGGTGGAGCACCAGAGCTCACTGACAGAGAAGGTTATACAGTACTGTATATCTCACAAAACTACAAATCTCAGAATTCTGTAGCATTGAGCCATGGCAGTTAGTGCAGTGTCAAACTGGATTTTTTTCTGCAGTGTGGATGCAGCCTCAGTGCACATATTCTTGCACTGATGTAAGAGAGATACTATACAGGAGATCTCGGTTTGGAATGAAAGAACAGGAGAGATACCAACCCCAGCCTACCCACCCCCAGACACAAAAAGCCAGCACCAAGGAAGGTCTGATTAAGGAAAACATTAAAGTTTTAGACTTAAAGTTGCCAACTGTCCAGAAGAACTGGCCTGGATGACATGGGTTCCCTACACTTGCACCGATAACAGTGCCTTTTCCCCCCTTCCCTTTCAGGGTGGAACCAGTTTCAGAGATATTATTGAGGGTCCACATTCCAGCAAAGGAACGATTCCCAAGGCAAAAGTCGGGGATCCCCAAATACTAGCATATTTTAGCTGAAAGCTTTTACTGGCAGTAACTAAGCTTGATGAGAGGCTCTCCAACTTTTCGGAATGGGCAGGGGGCACTAGAAAGAAACTGAGGGGTTAGTCAGACAGTGAAAATAATCCCTGGTAGAATGTGGCTGAATCTTTGTCGTTCACATGCATTTCAAATGCATCCGATTTAGTTTGGGGCGCACAGCTGCCAAAACCTCCGCTTAACCCAGGATAATCTATTATGTGGTTTTCCCCCAAATTTTCCTAAAGGATTCGCATTGTCCACTGTGTGAATAACTGATGTGAATAGACCTGGAGTAAAATTCCATATGCGTTGAACATGTTTCGAATACATCTGCATCATTGACTCCATCTTTATTCAAGTGTTGACACATGTGGGCAACAGAACTCACAGAGATGGACTGAGATGCAGTTCCGCTTAAAAAAATATAGTATGAACAACAAAACTGGAATGCATGGATTATTGGGATAGTTCCACTAAAAAAACAACATCTGAATAACTCCTGAGAAAACTATCAAATGGAGTTGATGGTATCATGTGAAGATGGTAATGGCATACCCTCATGGAGATCTCAGAAGGTCTTCTTTGAGACCTTAGGGGTGAGCCCAGAGCCTCAGGTTACCATTTATGGTTCAGTTTCTGCAGATCCAGCTGATGCTCCAGAACACTAATACATTTGGGATCCACTGAATCTGAGGATGGTTACTAATTAGAAACAATGAGCTATTTATTATAATTTAATTTCCCCAATAACTATGATATAGGTAGTCATGTAGTAATTCAGTTTAACAGATATTAGCTCACTCTTTTTTGAAACAGTCATGGAGTCCGCATTTAATAGTTTCTAAAGATGGAATGTAGACCAGCAGCCAATGAGCAAGATTAGGCCATTCAGATTTCAGTTTACACCTAGGATTTACACTTTAGTCCCTGGTTCAATGTATACAGTTCTGGGAACTGTGTTTTGGGCAACATTTAGCCTTCTCTGTCAGAGAGGTCTGGTGCCACAATAAACTACATTCCCGGGATCCCCTAGCACTGTGTCGGGCAGTTAAAGCACTCTCAAACTGGATCTGCAGTGTGTTTTGGACCTCTTGACAAAAAACAAGCAAAGGTTTATTTATTTTGTGTGTGTGTGTTCATTCCTGTGTATTCCATCTGTTACCTATTTGTGAGTCTCTACCCTTTAGCAAAATGCACGTTCATTGGGAAACTGAGTTAAGAGAAACTGTCGGCTGTTAAATTAACAAAGCCAGAGATTAATTTCAAATTTGCGTCAGATTAAAATAAAAAGGTCAAGAACAAGATGAGTTTTCAAAGTGCTGGATTGAAAGAACGTAGTTCAGAAAATGAATTTTGTGCTTCTGGTGGTGCACAATCTTTCCTGAAGTTAGGGTCCTGATCTTGAACAGCTACCATTCTGTATCTACAAGTAAAACAAAGTGAGCATACAAAAAAAGCATCCGGTAGGTAGCCCAATGACCCCTCCAACAACCCATCGCAGTGGTGTAGAGCTGTTACTTTTGCTAGTGTTTTGCCTCCCCTCCATATTCAGGCTTTGATTAAATGCAGGACTACACGGACCCCTCTCTTCTTGTAAATGCTAATCTGATGAAGAGATCTGGAGAACTGAAAAACATGCTCTCTATTTTGTGATATATGTTATATAAATGTGGTTATGCCTAGTATAGATAATACCCTTATTAAGCTTCCAACAGATTTAAGGCACAGGAAAACAAGTGTTAATGTAATTTCAAACTGTAGATGGCACTGCAGTGCTCATCTCTGCTTTAGTGCAACCCTTCTGCCTTGATCAGAAAGAGAAGCCCCGGGATGTGATTTATCTTTTCATTTTATGTATGTTTGGTTTTTTAAAATCTTATTTTTTTAGTATGGTATTGAGGTTTACTGCCACTTGACAATATGCATAATTATTAGACATTAGTGCTTATTTAGACAATATGCATACTTATTAACACAATTATTTAGACTTTGGGTTGTGTTGTGGGCCTTCAAGCTGTGTTTCTGACTTATAGTGACTCTATCCTGGTTTTCTAGAGAATTGTTCGAGGGTTGCCTTTGCCTTCCACTGAGGCTGAGAGAGTGTTGACTTGCTCAAAGTGACCCAGTAGGTTTCCATGGCTGGTGGGGATTTGAACCCTGGTCTCCCAGTGTTCTACTCCAACACTTAAACCACTATTGCCAGCTGGCTTTACTTGTTAAATCATACCCACCTAGCCCTTCTTCTCCCCATTGGCGTGATTACTAAATTCATTGTAGTTCAAGATTAGTAACAGATGGCTTAGAGCAGAGTTGATTTTTTGGTTTGTGTGGGGAGGGGAATATGTTGAAGAATTACTGTACTTGTTATCAGTGGAGTCTAAAAACGTGCATAGTTCAGAGGTAAAAGAGTTAGTGAAATAATA
Organism: Sceloporus undulatus; assembly: GCF_019175285.1. NCBI lineage: Eukaryota > Metazoa > Chordata > Lepidosauria > Squamata > Phrynosomatidae > Sceloporus > Sceloporus undulatus. The sequence goes on along the minus strand of NC_056522.1, from coordinate 196,045,168 downwards.
ATACAATATTACAAGTTGTCTCCCTGATCCCGAATTCTGAAATTCAAAGATCCCAAAACCAAAACATTCTCATGGGTGGTTGAGACAGAGGTGCCTCTGCTTTCTGATGGTTCAGTTTACACAAATGATGGCCCTTGTGGCCTGGCAGCAGCGCCGATACTAGGGTAGGGACTGCGCGGCAACCACACAGTCCCTAACTCTAGTATGTGCGGCGGCGTAACAATGGCGGCATCCCGTGTACACAGGTCCTGCCATTGTGACATAGCACTGCACGGCATTAGATGTCACCGCACATTGCCTATGTCGCAGGTGTGCCATCGGCGGTCTGTACCGTGCCCTTGTTCATGCACCCAAAAAATATTGTATAAATTACCTTCAGGCTATGTGTATAAAACCTTTGTACAGTGGTACCCCGGGATTCGAATTGATCGCGTTACGAAATTTCCGGGTTCGAAAAAGTTCCATTGAAAAAACCTGTTCCGGGATACAAAGGTTTTTTCGGGTTACACATTTTTTTTCGGCGCGAAATTCAAACGCGAGCTTGCCAGCGCTCAACGGAAAGCCCTTTTCGGCTTGCGAAATGCATCGGTACGAACGGCGCGGCGGAACGAATTAATTTCGTAACCCGAGGGAGCACTGTATATCAAATACAAATTAATTTTGTTTTAGACTTGGGCCCCATTTCCAAAATATTATATATGTATAACCAAACAGAGGTATTCCAAAAATAATTTTAAAATTGGAAATCCCAAACACTTCAGGTCCCAAGCATTTTGGATAAGGGAGACACAACCTGCATTTGGTTTCCTTTAGGATAACAAATATGTGGCCCTTTGGATGTTTTTGCTCTGTAGTTCCCATAGCATACTCCTATATAACCAAGAGTCAGGGTGACTGGAGCTATAGTCCAAAATATGGACCCCTCCTTTTTGCTCTTGTGGACTGGGTCTCAAACTCTAAATCAGGGGTCGGCAACCTCCGGCCCGCGGGACCTTTCCGCCGGCCCCCGCTCCCTCTTGCCGCCTAAATCGCCGCCATTTTGCTCTTCAAAATGGCGGTGAAGTCTCGCGCGATCTTTTTGGTCGCGCGAGACTTCGCCGCCATTTGAAGGGCAAAATGGCGGCGCCCATTACGAGGCCCGCTGCGGCCTCCGGAGCCCTGAAACGGGGCTCCAGCAGCTGCAACGGCCCTCTGGGGGCCCGCTGCTCCTCCGGAGCCTCAAAACAGGGCTCCAGCAGCCGCAACGGGCCCCTGGCAGGCCGCTGCGACGTCCAGAGCCCTGAAACGGGGCTCCAGCAGCCGCAACGGCCCTCGGGGAGGCCCACTGCGTCCTCCGGAGCCTCAACGGGGCTCCAGGAGCGCACACGGCCCTCTGGGGGCCCGCCTGCGTCCTCCGGAGCCTCGAAAGGGGCTCCAGCAGCCGCAACGGGCCTCTGGGAGGCCCGTTGCCGCTGCTGGGGCCCGCCAGAGGGCTCCTGCGACGGGAGGGGGCCCCTGGGAGGCCCGTTGCCGCCGCTGGGCCTCCCAGGAGGGCTCCTGCGACGGCGGGGCCCCTGGGAGGCCAGTTGCCGCCGCTGTCCCCCAGGAGGGCTCCTGCAACGGCAGCGGGCCCCTGGGAGGCCAGTTGCCACCGCTGGGGCCTCTAGGAGGGCTCCTCGATGGCAGCGGGCCCTGGGAGGCCAGTTGCCGCCGCTGGGGCCCTCCAGAGGGCTCCTGTGAAGGCACGGGCCCCTGGAGGGGAGTTGCCGTCGCTGGGGCCCTGCAGGAGGGCTCCTGCGACGGCAGCGGGCCCCTGGGAGGCCAGTGCTGTCCCTTGGCCCTGCAGGAGGGTTCCTGCGACGGCAGAGGGCCTCCCAGAGGCCCGTTGCCTGCACCAGGGTCCTCCAGGAGGGCTCCAATGGCGGCAGCGGGCCCTGGGAGGCCATTTGCCGTCGCTGGGGCTCTCCAGAAGGACTCCGGCAGCGCAGTGGGCCCCTGGGAGGCCAGTTGCCTTCACGGGGTCCCCAGGAGGGTTCCACCGGCGGCAGCGGGCCCCTGGGGCAGGGGCCAGCAAAGACGGGAGGCTCCCGCGCTGGCGGTCCCCGCCGGCTCTTTCCTGGCCTCTGACAGGGCCTGGGGCCCCGTCAGGGGCCGGCAAAGGGAGGTGGCATGGCCCTTGGGGGTGGGAAGCTCCGCCCCTGGGTGGAAGCTCCGCTCCAGCATGCGGCCCCCCCCGGGGGTGGAAGCTCCACCCCCCGGCTTCGGCCCCCCGGTTGTCTGAGGGACCCCAACCCGGCCCCCGGCTCAAAAAGGTTGCCTAACCCTTCTAACTCCTAAGAGAACGGCTTGCAGCTGCCTCTGTCTTCACCGGATCAGGCCCACAACAACTACATGCTGCGGCCCGATCTGGCCTTTCCATAGAACAAAAAGGAGCTGCAAAAAGTGGTTCCCTTTTGCACCGTGGAAAGGGCACCATAGCTGCCAGTGCCACAGCTTTTGGTGCACCTTTAGCACTGCATCATCTGTATGCAGCACCAGGGGAACGCCATGATGCTGCCGGCAGTGTGGTGGGGCAAGCGTGTTACGGTGGCAAATTGAGGGATGATGCAGATGCCCCGCCCCCAGTCCGGCCCCATGCCAGTCTTTGATGCCGGTCTGTACAGCCCCTATGTTAATTAAAAGGAACAGTTATTTATAATTCGTGGACATTACCCATAACTTGATTTTGATTTCAGTGCTTTCAATCTGTATTACAGTGAAGATGCCCTACCTTTTGGGGATCAAAGATATAGCTTGAAGCAGCCAAATAGTGGAGTCAGGTTTTACTAATTTCTCTGAAGCAGGGGGTGGGAATCATGTGGCAGCTCTAGACAGCATAGCCAATGACAAGGAATGCTGGGAGTTGCAATCCAGAAACTCAAGGACGACTGTTTGGTCAAAAGCAAATGTCACCTAGTTCAGCAGTCAAAACAGGCCCGTTACAGACCGCCCAGTCTTGGGCGCTGCCGATTGCAGCGCGGAGGGCCGCAGCAGCCAAACTGCGCGGACTCCTCCATGCTGCAAAAAAGGAGTGCAGAAATACACTCCTTCCGGCAACCCGGAAGAGCCACCGCAAGTGCCAAAGCGTGCACTCGCGACGGCTCTTCCGGGTTTAGACGTCCGGACGCTGTGTGTCCGTTACGTCAAGATGGCGCCACCCGTCTGTATAGGGTGCCGCCATCTTGCCGTATGGAAGCGCCGCCCCTTGCGCGTATTCCTGGCGCACTGACGGCGCTGCTTAGGCCTGTCTGTAAGGCACCTAAGTTTGCTCTCACTGTATGGAATCACATGAATTTTATTCATGTGTTCACAAGCCTGTGGAATTCATTTCCCAATAAACTAACCCAGGATGTAGCTTCAAGGGTGGGGGGGAACCTTTTGCCTTTCAGATCTTTTGGCTTACAAATGCCATCAGACCTACTTGCACTAAAGGACTGTAATATTTGTAATCCACAGTGCTGCCACATGGCAGAATTAATGCAGTCTGACACTACTCTAACTGCAATGGCTCAGTGCTATGGAATCCTGGGATTTGTAGTTTGCTCTGGCACTAGAGCTCTCTGATAGAGAAAGCTAAATCTCTCAAAGAACTACAACTCCCAGAATTCCATAGGATGGAGCCTTGGCAGTTAAAGTGGTGTCAAATTGCATTAATTCTACAGTATAGATACAGCTTGAATAACAAAAAGAAACTGCCATATCAGATCCAGTTCTTGATCTGCAAGTTGGGGAACAATACAAGAATTTATTCAATATGATAACATAATAAATTGCTCTGGTGAAGTTTGGGGAATCCCTTAATTGAAATGGTGATAACAACATTCATCTCTGTTCAACTGACAAAATTGTTGTCCTCACAGAAGAATATGTTATTCTGAAGGCCTGGCTCTTCCACATGATTAAAAAAATGTTCTACCTCTAAGCATATGTCAGAGCCCCTGTCAGTTTGTTTTAAATCATGAAAAAGAAGAGATTGCACCAGAAAAAATAAAAATAAAAATAAAATCTCTATGCAGGGGAAAAAATAGTTTTCGCCTTTATTACCTTCCATAGTTCTTTGGGTAATATTTGCCCAATTACTTAATTTGAATGAAGAAATTAAATTAAATTACAGTATAGAAGAATAATTATGAGGGCAACGCAGTGGATCATATGCCATGGGTTCTTGCTTTTTCCTTTGTTTTACTAATCTTAAAACACTCTATATCCCCTAGAGATAATCTTGGGCATTTGGAGGGGGGGAAACCTGTTTGATCCCAGGGAGGCACAAAACAGTCCTGGGGGACCGCATGCAGCCCATAGGTTGCACATTGGCTGCATCTGAGCTAGTTGTTTGACTGACCATCAGAAAACCTGGCCAGGAACACTCCTTGGGGTAATTCCCACTGGCGGAATAACCCACATTTGGATTTGGCTCTGCCTCGCTATCTCAATCGATTACAAAAGGTTCCTCGTTCTCACTATGAAAGGGGGGGCTGTTTGGAATTGATTTTTTTCGTTGGCACCCTTGTCGTTCCCATTGGAGGCAGGGAAGGGGAAGCAGCCTTTCAGCCAGTTTTCAAAAATCACGCCCTCTGGAACGGATGTAGGACGCGATGGGAACATCTGGCGGCAGTGGCAGCATTCCTCTGTGTGCTAACATCCGTTCTTAGCCCCATCCCATTCTGGTCATGCCCCCTTTTGGGAACGCGATGGGGCCGTTCTGGGGGTAGTGCGATAAAATTCATAAACACACTAAAAGATCCTTCTAAAACAACCCGTTAATCACCAAAAGTCATTCTACTGGTTGAAAGAGGGCAGAAATATACAAAACGGGATAAGAACTGGATCGGCATGATATTGCACTGATTTAGGGAATCAATGTTGATCTTTAACAATAATGGCCAGTTTGCAAAAAAAAAGAAAAGAAAAAAAAAAGAACCTTGGAACAATTTATAAATACAAAACATGTTTTGTTCTGAAATCTCCTGTGCTATTTTGCTTTTGATTCCTTGCTACACTTTCTGTTCTTTGGTTAGTGCCTTCACTTTCAGTATTCTTGAATGGAGGGATTCTGAAGTTATTTTTGTCCCTCTGAGCAAAACTAAAGCAAAAAAAGAATCATTGCTGTAAGGAGAGGAGTGAAAAGGAACACCATGAACCTAAACAATATTTGGATTTCAATACTGGGTATGCCAGTCTTAATTGTTAGGGGGAGAGACCCGGGATTTAATCACAAAACTGTAAAACAAACAAAACAAAAACCCTCAACCCACTATAACATGGTCTCAAAATGGTTCTTTAGCCCCATGTTGTATTGCTACAATTTCTTGCTACACTGATTTCCAGCCCACAACGATGGCTTAGCCATTTCCGTCTATAATTGTACAATCTGACTCAAATGGGAGATGGCTCATGGAGCCTAATAAACACTTAGGTCTAAGTCCTCTAAATGAGCCTGCTGTCATGGCAACTCCTGTTTATACAGGACACAAGAAGGTAAGCCTGTTAAGTCGCTCTGCTTGCCTTCCTTTTATCAAAACGAACAGTCCACGCTTTGCTGCTGCGGCTGCTGTAATTACCAGTCCTGGAAATTAACAGGCTGCTTACTTAGATGAGTATCTGAAGAGATTAACCTTGAGAAGGCTACAGTTGAAATCCAGTCAATTTCCCTCATTATTATTATTATTATTATTATTATTATTATTTATTAACAGTTGTCAAGGCGACTTTGATGTATGACGATCCTACGAATGAAAGCCCTCCAAGTCACTCTATCCTCAACAACCCTTCTCAAGTCTTGCAGGCTCAGCCAAGGCCTCCTTGACTGAGTCTTTGTTGTACTTCTTGTTGTATAAGTATTATGAGGTTTACTTGGCAAGATTTGTCCAGAAGGGGTTTGCCCTTGCCTTCCCCTCCGGCTTAGAGCATATGCCTTGTCCAAGGTTACCCAGTGGGTTTTCATGGCTGAGGTACGAACCCTGGTTTCTAAAGTCATAGTCCAACACTCAAACCACTATGCCATGAATCTATCCATCTGGAATGTGGTCTTCCTCTTTTCCTTTTGGCTTCTACCTTATTAAGCCTCATTGTCTTTTATAGGCAGTCATTTTTTCTCATTATATGGCCAAAATATGTCAGCCTCAGCTGAGTCATCTTGGCTTCAAGGCAGCGTTCAGGTTTGATTCACTCTCTGACCCATTCCTTGGTCTTTTTCGCATTCCACAGTATCCACTGAACTCCTCTCCAGCACCACCTCTCAAATGAGTTGATTCTCTTCCTATCTATTTTCTTCACTATCCAGCTTTCACAGCTATACATAAGAATGGGAAATACAATTGCATGGGAAATATGATGGCACAGACAGTCCTAACTTTAGTACCTTTGCACTTCAGGAGGGTCCTATTTATTTCCTGCATACCTGCCCTTCCAAATCCCCGTCTTCTTCTGATTTCTCCATTCTGGTTAGTGATTGATTCAAGATATGGAAATTCTTGAACTATTTCAAATTATGTAAATCATCCATACTCATTTGTTTAAAGTGCTGAAGTAGTTTGCACTCAGTTAACTCAGCAGGGGTGAGAGGAAAGAATCAGGTGGAATTGTGCCCTTTCCAGTAGACTCAGGCAAAAGCAAACTGCTGTAGCCTCTTCTAACTTGTCTCTCCCACCCAGCCTTAATAACTTATGCCATCTTGACCACACTCTGATGTTGTTTGGCCACACATCTCCCAGTTTTCATCTGTGAAATATTTGTCAAGCTCTCGGGGTCCCCTCCTTCTTCTGCCTGTACTGGATGGGACCTCCAGAGGCCACCTACTGTATCTTAGCTGCCACTATCCACTGATTTGAATCCTCCTTGCAGAACAAAGCAATGGGACATTTCACTTGCACTGTGCTTTCCACCATAGTCTCTTCAGGGGCAGTATGCAGACTGAGTGAATGCATGTGAAGAGTGTGTGTGAGAGAAGTACTTTTAAAGGAAAGACTTTATTCTAAGCAAGCCATCTACATTAACAACTTCCTTTCAGCACACTTAGGGCATTTACAAGTTACAGAATAGTTTACATCATACTCGGACAAGGTCACCAAAAATAAACACAATTCCTGATACAACTGTTTAAACACTTAACACTTGTTGTTGTGTGCCTTCAAGTCATTTCTGACTTGGTTTTCTTGGCAAGATTTGTTCAGAGGAGGCTTGCCATTGCCTTCCTTTGAGGCTGAGAGCATGTGACTTGCCCAGGGTCAGCCAGTGGGTTTCATGGCCAAGCGGGGAATTGAACCTTGGTTTCCAGAATTATAGTCTTAACACTCAAACCACTATGCCGCACTCCTGAGACATAATTACACAAGCCCTGTTCTCACTACAATTCTGCTAGTTAAGGAAAATAGAAACATATTAGTTTGAGAGCAGCTATTATTGCACGTCTTTGCAGCAGTATAACTGAGGCTGTTCCTGTCCTAGCATGATCTTCCACACTCTCCCTTAACCCCACCACTATGCAGCATGCCTTTCAGTCTTGTTTTGTTTTATTTTATTTTAGCTTTACTTGTTAACGCAATTCCAGAGTTGTTGTTGTTGTGTGGCTTCAAATTGATTCTGACCTCTGGAGACCCTAAGGGGTTCGCCTGTCATGGGGTTTTCTTGGCAAGATTTATTCAGATGGGTTTTTCTATTGCCTTCCCTGAGGCTGAGAGAGTGTGACTTGCCCAAGGTCACCCAGTGGGTGTTTACATGACCGAGCCAGGATTTGAACTCTGGTCTGCCAGTGTCCTAGTCCAACGCTCAGACCACTATGCCACACTTCCAGAATTACGCTAATGCAATTAAATGCAATTATTATGGTTAAATAATCATGATAATAATAAAGAAACAAGAAAATAAATAAAGGAAATCAGTCTGCATGCGAAAGCAAAGGGCAAGGGGAACAGCAAGAGAGAAAGAGATGGTGACACCAATGACTGTCAATATTGTAAATGCCCAGGCAGTGCCATTTTACACATGAGGACTAATGGGAGTGCAGTGTGAATGGCAGCTAATTGAGGAGTGCCCTCCATCAGTAAAAAAGGATGCCCAAACCATGCATTGCAGACAGAGCAGCTATGAGTGGTACTGATGTCATGTGATAAGTATCACCAAAAGAGCTTTTTTATTACTATACAGTAATTGCATTTTAAAAGCTCCATGTGATAATCTCCCAGGAGGAAAGAGTCTGCTCCTCAGCTGTGTTGCCTAGATAATGGGAGAAGCCGATTATCACAATATTGGCGGGTATCGTGGTACTCCATATCCTTCAGATGAAGGTACTCCACCTAACCTGAAGGCGGCAGGCTAGATAGAATACAAGGCAGACCTCATGGTACACAGTTCTCTATTTCCAGCTGCTGCTGCCCAAAACAGCCATTTTCCCTAACAATTGGTCCTGTCCATGGTCCAAGTGGTTTGGGGCTGGAGGTTTGCAGAGAAGAGACCTACCTTTCCTGACTGCACTGATGTCATCACATTCACTTTGCAGGGCTTTGCTGTGGCGCATGGTTTCTGCCATTTGCATTATCTTCCTGCTGGATCAAACAACAATAGAGCGGCAGGGGTGGGGGGAGAGTAGAGCTTGGGCAAGTTACTTTTTACACTCCAGAATCCTTCCAGCTAGCATGGCCAGTGGCTAGAGGATTCTTGGGGCTATAGTCCAAACAAGTGAAATTTGCCAAGCTCTCCTCCTTTCTCATGTTGCAAGCATGACACACTGCAGGATACACTGCAGGAAGAAATCTAAAAGACGCACCACTATCCCACCTCACATGACTAAATCTGGGTGATGTTTGGGTCTAACCATTTAGACATCCCTCTTAAGTCAAACCCAGTCAGTTGAGGTTGAATGTACCTAACAGGGGCAAAGCACTGGATTTTCCTTTAACTCTTTGACCATCTGCAGTGCTGAGTTGCCAAGTAGTCGTGAAAAACTGAGAAACAAGTTAAACTGGATGTCAGCTCTGATGTGAACCAGAATTGTCATGTCTGCGGGTGCAGAGCTTTAAAAAAAAAAGCCTTGTTGCTTGATAACTAAGGCATTCTGTGGAATACAAAAGGCCCTGTGATGGACCTGAGCAAGACATTCAGGGACTGTGATGCCAGGCTCCTTTCTATGCCCAAGTGAACTAAGGCTTGGGAAACCAGTAAAGGTCAAGACTTTACTGAACTCAGACAGATCTCTATTTCTCTCAGCCTGACCCACCTCACAGGGTTGCTGTTAGCAAAAATTGGAATGGAGGAAAGCCAGGCATGATATAAATGTAACTAAGGCCCTCAACAGACCAGCAAAATACATGTGATCGGTCGAGTACCTTGTTAGGAAGGATCGAATTAGGGGGATTTTAATTAGCTCAAATATGAGAGGCGTGTCCTAACAACGCACACACAGGATCGTGTCCCTATGTGTATACCAGAGGTCACCTAGTCCACCCCCAAGAGAAAGAGACTTTGATACCAATGAGGTGCAATTAAACTAAGAACATTTATTAAAGCCACACAACCAAAAGGGATCACACACGCACACACACATTGAATACTATAGCAAGGGAGGGGTGAGTTCGGGGAGTAAAAGAAGGAAGAGAGAGGCACCATTGGGAATATTTACCTTAGACGTCTTCTCCAAGGAACTGGATGAGATGTAGGATGGATAGTGGATCATGGCCATGGGAAGGGGAAAGGAAAGAGCGGCCGCGGTGGTTTAAGAGCTGAGTTCCGGCAGGCAAAGCTAACTTAGAGGCCCGGTGACATTGAGCTTGGCTTCGCTCAAGTGATTTCAGCAGAGCAAGATGCTCTTGGAATCTCAGGCTTGGAATGCTCAACAATCCCACTGAAGGGCTGAAAACTTATATAGGGCTAAACATACCCTCAGGTGATGGCTTGCCTGCTAGACAAAGGCTTGATTGCTTGGGCTTTGTCTAAGCCAAAAGCTACACAATAGTTGCACAATGCAAGAGGTCTGACACTTTTCAGGAGAGCAGATACCTTGATGGCTGAGCCATTAAGTGAATCACTGGCTCATTTAAGAATGAAGCCACATCTATTGTCTTTCTCTATGTAGGTTTCTGCGAATCTGGTTTTGCAACTACCAAAGACTTCCTCTGAAAGGTTTAATTCTACCTTTTCCTGAGACCTGGCCTTGTCAGGGCGGCTGGCTACATGGTCTCCTCGCCTTTAGGTTAATGGCGGCTTGCTGTGGGGTCAGTCAGGGGTCATGGCTTCAGACTGTATGGCACCCAAAATTTTATATAAAACCATACTCGGTAACAGCCTCCACTAAATTACACTATATGTAATATTTTCAGGCCATGGATGGTTGAATCCTTGGAAATGGAGGGTCGACTTTAAGTCACACAGAAACCAAAAGAAAAAGGAAAAAAAGACTACAGTTATAGATGGTGTGAAATAAGAGCTCCCTTGAAGGATCAGATAGGCGGAGGTGAGATTGTTTCTTTCTGCACATGGAAGGATATGGGCAATTTTCTTTTTCAATTTGTTACCCTCCATCTCAGATTCTGGCTATTTTAAATGTGTCAGTTGTGAGCATAAAGGCAACGGTGAAGCTTGCATGAGAATAATGGTACAGTGTGACAGTCATATCTTATTATTATTATTATTAATAACCTTTATTTATGAAGCGCTGTAAATTTACACAGCGCTGTACATGCAATCTTTTTAGTTAGACGGTTCCCTGCCCTCAGGCTTACAATCTAAAAAGACATGACACAGAAGGAGAAGGGAGTGGTGACGGGAAAGGGTAAGAGGTCCAGCAGTTCCTCTCTACCTCCGAGGCCTGGAACAAGGGAGATGGACTGAAGGGAGGGCGAGGCTTCATAATGGACGGTTAATCATTTTCCAGGGAAAATACATACTCTCAAGTAGGATAATGCATATACAGTACATAGCAATACAGGAAATGGTTTGATAAACAGGCACTAAAAGAACATCAAATAGTAAGCAACAATTATGCAATTATGCAATATCTGAAGAAATGTGTATTGCTGACTTCGTTGCTTGTGGGAAGAAAACTTTTGGTTTCCTCTAAAATAAACAGTAACCAAAAATAGAGTCCCCTCTGTGTGTATGAGAGAGATCTAATTGCAGAAAAAATGACAGTAGCAATAGCCTGTATGACAGACAAGATGTGAGTTTATTGCACAAACTCAGAGACCAGTGGATGAAAGCCAGGGCATGTGGCTTTAAAGCAGGATGTATTGTAACAGTGTTGCCAACAAGCCTCAAAGATATTCCCCGGCATGTTTTACCAGAATCCCCGGAATTCCCCAATATTACCTGGAATATTCAGTCAAAATCCCCATAATGTTAATATGGCGGATCTTTTGCAAATAAACGTCAACATAAATTAATAAAAAATAATTGTAACTTATTTCAACTCTCAAAATTACCATTGAACCAACCAAAGAATCTTTCAGTCCTTCTAATACTTTCAAGATACTTCTTTTGGCATGAAGGGGGTCCAGGAAGCTTTGTGCCAAATAGAAACGTGTTTGAGACCCCTTTAACTGCCCTGGCTCAGTGCTATGGAATTCTGGGAATTCTACTTTTCTGAGACATTTGACCTTCTCTGTTAGCAAACTCTGGTGCGACAAGAAACTACAATTCCCAGGATTTCATAGCACTGAGCTAGGACAGTTAAAGCGGTCTCAAACTGGATTATTTCTTCCGTGTGTTTTGGACCTTAGTTATTAAAAATGCTCAAGGTCCAGTCCATATTGCAGAAATAATCCAGTTTGAGACGGCTTTAACAGCCTCTTGGAAGATCTGACCGCGACGGGGGGCCTAAAGGGGCGGGACTGAACGGGAAGGTATAATTCCCCATAAACAGAAAGGATTATCCAACGGGAAAGTTTAATTCCCCAGAAATTCCCCATAATTTTTTAATATCTGGAAATTACCCCAAATGGCTTTTTATTACCTGGAAACCGGGGAATTCCCTGGAAATTTGGAACACTGTATTGTAATGAAGTCCAAGGCAAGAGATAGGTTTCTTCCTCTGGTTGAGAATGTCACAATTTGGAGAAGCAGAATCTGTTGTAAAGTTATCTGTAAGAAATGTTGCCTAACCAAATCTTGGAATGTTAGGCTAGAATATTAATTTGATGTGTTAAACATTTAGATTGAGAAATTATTTAATTGCCACTGACACTAAAATAATTTAAATTCAATTAGTTGAAATTATCATAAGGCATGGAGGAGATTTAGGTCACAGGAACGCTTTTTAACTGCTCACTGATGTTCTCTTTAAGACACATTTAATTCATTTAGTGCGGAACGTTGTTACATTTCCATCATTAAGGGCAGACTTGGATTCCCAGCTTCAGAACTTATTGTAATACTTCCATGGTTGCCTATGCAGAATACTGGATCAGGATTTCCCAGTGAATGATTTGTTGCTGGTTATTACCTGTTTATTGCTGGGATAAGTCCTCTTTAAGCATGACGTTGTGTGAAAATTTTCACTGTGATTGTGCAGTTTTTACGGGCTAATGTCTGTTTAAACCCCCACTTTCCTCTGATTTTCCCTATAGTGATAAAGTCCATATGGGAACACAGCAAATCCTGGAGATGCCTTAAACAAGGTCTAGTCCATAAGCTATGGTCCTGTCCAGTCATTGCTCCCTTCCGGCGGGAAGCAGTTGTAGGTATCACATTTGTTCTTAAAATGTTATTGGACTTTTCTGCTGTTATAGTCTAATGCTTAATCCACCTGGCTGCTCTGGCTGATACACAGTGCACAACCGCAATGCAAAGTATAGGATGCACAACCAAAATGCACAACGAGCAATGTGCAGAGACAAGGCACAGATGAACATGCTGTGTGTGCAACCCAGCTTCCACTGCTATCAGCAAAATGCATCTGTTGCAGAACAATGGCTTTTTGGCCCTGTGTGTGTAGTGTGACTTGCCCATGCATATATCCCTAAGTGAATTCTGGCCCTTGACAATTACCTTCTCAGTTACCAGTCAAGCAGAAATGTTGGTTTTGCAAATATTCCAGGGCAGTCCAAAGCATTTCCCGTCAGGGCTATAGGAAGACTTTAATTTGCTGCTTCTGCTGCCACTCCTACTGCCTGTGCTACTCAACCATAGAAATTAAACTTTGTGCTTTCCTAAGTTGTTTTAAAACTAAAAGTTATTCTCAGAGCAACAGGAAAGCTTCTATTTTAACACCCTGAAGTAAGACTTACAGCTACTCACCAAAAAGCGTTCACAGCTATGGCCCCTTTGCATTGGAATAATCTCCCAGAAGAGATTAAACTCATTCCAGCTCTCGACTCCTTTAAAAAGGCGCTGAAAACTCATCTCTTCCAACAAGCATACCCTCCTGACCCTCTATAAAGGAAATTTCTCTCAGTTGAAATCTACCTCAGGATGTTATATGTTATATTGTGATTGTTAATTGTATGTTTTTAGATAAGTTTATCTTGAATGTTGATTTTAAATAATTGTAACTGTGATGTTTTATGGAATTTTGATGCGGACTGTAATCCCGCCTCGATCCGTGGGGAGAGGCAGGAAAATATAAATAAAAATTTTATTATTATTATTATTATTAAAATCATGTCGAAATAAATTTAATTTATGTTATAATGAATTAATTTTAACCCCAAAGATTTGCAATTAATACGATCACATTTAATGCATAGAAATAAATCTTTTCAAATAACAATTAATTCATTCTTTTAATGGGCTGGGAAGATTTAATTTCTAAATACTGTTGTTTTTTTCTTTTAATTAAATATATTTTATATGCCCATAGTTTACAAAGACCAACACAAACAATGATGAGCTACAATTTTTTAAAAGAAATAAATAATAATGATAATGGGGACATAATGAAATTAAATGTCAAAAGTAATGCAAGAAGACAAGATGAAGTTGCTTTTAGTTGCTTTAAAATATCATTTTTGAGCCATTTTGCTGGGATTTTTTCAGGTTTTGCTTTGTTCTCTGATCAGTCCTAAGTGCCCTCCCTAAAAAAAAAAGAATAGTGAATAGTAATGTAAAAGGAAAGAGAGAACATGACGAGTAATTGAAAAACACCACCACCAAGATGGTAATATGCAATGACATTTATGAGCCAGTGTGGCATATTGGTTTGAGTGTTGGATTAACTCTGGAGACCAGGGTTTGAATCCCAACTCAGCCATTGAAACCCACTGGGGTGACTTTGGGCAAGTCACACACTCTCAGCCTCACAGGATGGCAATGGCAAACCTCCTCTGAAGAAACTTGCCAAGAAAACCCCATGCTAGTTTCACTTTAGGGTTGCCATAAGCTGGAAACAATTGGAAGGTACACAACAACAATGGCAACAATGGCATTTAATAATTTCTTAAATAATATAGCCAAGATCTTCTTGGGCCTACAGGCCAGCCAGTGCCTAGGCCCTAGGCACAGTTCTGCCCCCCCCCCCCACCAGAAATAGTCACCGATTGTCAATGGGGTGCCTCCAAAAGCTACTGGCCAAACTCCTTGTGCCACTGCTGAACTGGCTGCCTCCATTGTTCCCACAGTCCCATGCTAAGTAGGCCAATGGCCCTTTCCGCTCCACCAGCTTCAAACAGAATGACTGACTATAATGAGTAAAAAGAATTAATTACTTAAAAAAAAAAAGCTTCCCAAGGCCTGCTTCTTCTGTCTGCGTGCTTCTGAATACACGAATAAAGATTCCAGACCTTAGGTCTTACCCAAAGCCTTTTCTGAGTAGCTTTTGCCTCATAGCAGACAGTATGCCGGAGAAAAAGTTGAACATTCATGTGATACCCTGCTCTTTTTTATAAAAAACCCCACAATGTACTAACTGTGCATTTTCTAATGCACTGTTTGTTGTTGTGTGCCTTCAAGTTGTTTCTGACTTGTGGAGAACCTATCATGGGGTTTTCTTGGCGTTCAGAGAAGGTTTGCCATTGCCTTCCCCTGAGGCTGAAAGTAGATTCAAAGCAGAGCAGAGGGTGAGCCCTAGCACCACAAAGACTGGAAGGGAAAGTGGAAACTATAAATAACTAAACCCATAGGCTCCTCCTGCCTCAGCGTCTTTGCAAGTTGCAGCAAGAAATCAAAGAAGCCTTGCAAACTAGTTAACTGCTGCTGTGCTAGATGAGCTGGAGACTTTTATACAGTCCGTTGGTCTCGCCTGGAGCTAAGCTCTCAAAAACTGGAGCATTCCTTAACCCCTATACTGAGTACCAACATAGTGCAACACATGGATAAGTGGTCAATGCGCATGGCTGATATTTTATTGCACAATAGCAATATGTAGTGCATACTCACACACAACTCTGTGAAGTTTAATGCACTGTTGCATGTGCCATGGAACCACATGCAGAACTCCACTTACGCTGCTGTCAGCTGGATAGAACTGTTGTGCATTGCCCTCCAAAATCACTCTTCATGCATAGTGTTGTTGCTGTGTGCCTGAGTGCCTTCAAGTCGTTTCTGACTTATGGCAACCCTAAGGCGAAGGTACCATGGGGTTTTCTTGGCATGTTTCTTCAGAGGGAGTTTGCCATTACCATCCTCTGAGGCTGAGAGAGTGGGACCTCCTAACAGGAAACTTGCTTAGAAGTCCCAGTCTCCTGGCTGGCAAGGCTCCTGAACATTCTGTCTGGAGGTTGTGGGAGTTGCAGTTCCTAGAAGTAAAACTCCAAATGTTGGGTCTTTGGGTCCTTTCGCACCGTGATTTCCCCTTAACATCTATGGCTACCTCCTAGGGAATCCTGGAGCTTGTAGTTTGGTTGAAGGTATTAGAGGATCTCCCTGGCTGAGGAGTTTAAAGGCCCTTCCCTCATTGCCATTCCCAAGATTCCATAACATGTTGCCATGGCAGTCAAAGAGGAATCATAACACTGTAATTATATAGTGTGAAAAAGCCTTGGGTGTCCTCTGTGTGCGTTTTGTTGGCAAGTAAAGGGAGTTGTAGTTCAAAACATCTGGAAGGCACCAGATAGCCTATTCTTGAATTAGAAGAATTATACCCAATTGTTGTAACATTTTCAAATTGTTATATTTTCAGCAAGGAAAATTCCAGCTATAAGAAGCTAGGATACAGAACAGATTCCCTTACTTCCCCCCTTAAGCCAACTTGAGTATTTCTCCAGACTGGAAGAACAGGCAGCTAAATGGCTAATGTAGTTCTGTGTAAGTAAATTTAATACAATGCCCACTGAGTAATAAAGATGTCAATAAATTCTCATTTGCCATATAAAACTATGGGGTCTACACTAGCTGTTACTAACTAGGTTTTTCTTTGCATCATAGTTTTTCACACTGCAGAGTTATAGCATTATGATTCTCCTTTAATTGACATGGCTGAACCCTATGGAATCCTGGGATTGGTAGTTGAGTGCCTCCCCAGATGGAAAACCCCAGGATTCCATAGCATGTTGCCATTGCAAATAAAGTGGAATCATAACACTGTAAATGTGCAGTGTGAAAGGGTCCTATGTTGGCAGCCTCTCTAAACACCCTCCCACCCACAGCTGAGTTGTCCATAGGGCACAGACCTTTCCCATCCCACAAATACATAGTTATAAATAGAATGACAACTGACACGTGAAAGAGGGTTTAAAAGATCTCATTGGCATCCCAAACTTAAATACACATGTTTGAAAGAAAGTCCCTTAATTTCAGAGGAACTTTTATTGAAATTGTTTTCTTTAGGTTTTCCTCTCCTCCCTACAGCCATTTGCTCACTTTCTTTCCAAGGTAAACATCCCAGAAACTTCTTTTTTTGCAGCTATACATTTCTGTTGTTAACATGATATATTCCCCACTTCACCCTTCTTGAAGCATCTGCAACTAGCACCAATGCCAGGGTCTCCAAGTAGCGCCTTTATGTTTCCCCCTTCAGCCAGTTATTCTTAGAGACTTGTCCTGCACAGGGCCGGGATTCTGGACTGAACTGGAGCAGCTGAGTTATGAGAGCTTTGCAGGGTTCAGATAAACAGGGAAGATCCTCTGGAAACACGACTCCTTTCTTCTGGCGGCAAGGCATGCTATGGATGTGAGTATCATCAAACGGCATGCAACCAGTTATCATCACATACAGCATGACACCTAAGCTCCATATATCATACTTTTTGGAATCATAGGGAATGCCCATCAGTACCTCCGGGGAGGCATAGGCAGCTGATCCACAGTAGGTGGTACTCAGTTCTGGGTATCCACGGGACTCTTTGCCAAAGCCAAAATCGGTCAGTTTGGCTCGCCGGCCATCAGACGTGAGCAACACATTCTCACACTTGAGGTCCCGGTGCACCAAATGTCTGTCATGGAGGTAGCGGACAGCACCCACCACTTGGGCAAAGATGTCCCGGGCTTGAGGAGTACAGGGCAGTTTCCCCACTTGCTGCACCATTTGTAGCAGGTCTGTCGAGGCTGCTTCCATCACGATGTAGAGTGTCCCATTGCAGACTTCAATGAACTCGTAGACCCGGACGATGTGTGGGTGCCGAATCCCTCGCAAGATGGAGAGCTCCCGCGGCAGGAACTTCTCAACAAAATCCCGGGGTGCTCGACGTCGGTCCACCATTTTGATGGCCAGGGGTCCCTTGTATTTGGCAGAGGTGGCCACTCTCACTTTGGAATAGCTGCCTTCCCCCAGGGTCTGGCCCAGCTTGTAACCCAGGTCAGTCAGAAGTTTATCTCCTTTGGAAGCCCTTGACATGATGATCCGGTAAGGCTGAAAAGGCCTTTGGTTTTCTTCCTGGGATTAAATGCTTTACCCCATTGTGATTGATATCTCTAGACCTTCACTCCCCATGTGCCCACTGAGGACCTGACTTCAAAGTCATCACTACTCATTCAGGTATTGTGAAGTGTCATGAAGTGTCATGGGTTATGTCTCCCTGGGCATAATCAGTTGAAACCCAATGGGAACATAGGGCTAATGCATCCAGTTTAGACATCCAATGGATGGATACAACAGGCTTGGGGTATTAAGTTTGGGAATTAGCCTAGCTTTGTCCCTATCAGAGGAACTGTTAGTGTATAAGTGTGTGAGTGAGAGAGACTGGGGTCTTAGAAAACAACTTTTTACTCTAGTTCCCAGGATCCCCAACCAAAAGGGCCAGTGTGTGTGTTAGATTGGAGTTTCTGGGAATTGTGATCTAAAACCCCCCTTTAAAAATGCTGGTGTGACTATGCTTGGGAGCATTCCATCTTGTGAACACTCAGTTGCTGTGATACAGCCCAGACAAAGTGTACCCACTGCAGTGAGAACAAATCATTGAATGCTTTGAAGCTTTAGGTTGTTGTTTTTAACCTCCTTGGCCTCTCAGGAATTTCATAAGTTCCATTAGAGTTTTCTTTTGCTTTGAAATGTGTGTTTTTTTTCTTTACAAAAAGAACCAATTTTCTGATTTATTCAAAAGTACAGAACCAATTTGTGCCAAGCATGTAATATTCTAGGGAGTTTCAACTATTTAGATTATGTAAATAGGACATCAGCGTGAAAGAAGGAAGATGAAGGGTTTGGAATAGCTTGTTACTAAATACTAGCACTAAAGTGCTAATGCATATAATGAAGGCAGCTGGTTTTATCTTGGCAAAATAATTGCTCTGGCAAAAAGGAAAACCTGAAAGAGATCTCCAAGGGGCCTCAAGGTCAAGTGTCGGACAGGTAAGAGTAAAATCTTGAGCTCCTTCTCTTATAAAATCTTGCAAATAGAACGATTATTTGATTCTTCCCAGGAAGGATCTTTTAAACAGATGTTTCCTTTTTTCTCTTAAGATGCACAAACTGAACAGCCATGGCCTCTTCCTGCCAACTGCTGGTATCAAACCAGTTGCTAAGATGGTATGCTTAGCACATAGTAGGTGATCTTGGCCTTGAAAGATCAAACTGTATAACATTATAAGCATTCCTCATAACCTAATGTGGATTTTATGAATCTTAAGTGTTTTTTCAAGGAAGAAACTGTAGACTTACCCCAAGAAGATCTTGTTCTAATTATTCTTATAGTTAAGTCATTTCTGACTATGAGCGACTTTAAGGTGATCCTATCATGGGGTTCTTTTTTGCAAGATTTGTTCAGAGAGGGGTTGCCTTTGCCTTCCTCTGAGGCTGAGAGAGTGTAACTTGCCAAGGGTAACCCAGTAGATTTCCATGGCTGAGCATAGATTTGAAGCCCAGTCTTCAGTGCCATAGTCTAACATTCAAAGCCACACTGGCTCCCTGCTCTAATTATATTCCATGTCCATTCCATGTAAAGAATCAGATTCTAAGAACACATAAAGTTAAACTATTGTTTAATGGAAGGATATGTTATCCCTTTCTTATTACAACAACAGCATTGTCATCTCCCTTTTCCAAATACTTTTCAGAGCTACGCATCACAAACTACAAATCCCAGGATTCTATAGGATGGAACCATGACAGTTAAAGTGGTCTCAAAGTACTAGAACTATATAGTGTAGATACACTCCTTGACTGTGTGGAGTTCCACCATATTTAACATTCTAATTCAGAAATTGTTACATTGGTACAGGTGTACTTGATCTACTTAAAAACAGTCCCAGTTGTTGAGGCTGTAGACAATCTCTAACATAACACAATAGCTGAACCACAATTCCCAAGATTCTTGGAGTGAGACAGCAAACAAAATAACATTGTTAAGCACTCCGAAGGAAGCCTGCTGGGTCAGACAAAAGCAGATTTATTCAGAGCCAGAGAGTTACTTTTGTGGAGTTCAACCTCCAATATATCCCAGCTACCAGTAGGCACTGGCCATGTAGGTGGGGGATTATGAGGAACTGTATTAAAATATATATAAAATAAATTAATCATAACTTCCCCAAGCTCAGAGTCAATCTAATGCAGTGGTGGGAAACATGAGGCCTCTAGATATCATTGCACTGTAACTGCCAGCAGCCCTAGCCAGGATAGGTGATAGTGACAGATACCGGGAGCTGTGGTATGGAGAGCCACAGGATTCCTACCTGAGTCTTATTAGCCGATCATCCTGCTTCCCACACTAGCTAACTAGATGTGTTTCAGAAGCTAACAAACTTGCTTGAAGGCAGAGGCCCTTTACTGATGCTGAATCTGAACAATTGGTACTCGGCCTCTGGGTAAAGAGATAATATACCCTCCAAACAGCCCAATTTGACAGGGAGAGTCACAATTAATCCTCTGATATCCCACTTTTTCAGCTGCTTTTAAAATATCCCAGTTTGTCTCCCCTTCTCCCGCTTTTTCCTCCCCTTACTTCAGTCTCTGCAAACTGAGTTCAAAGTATAAAAGTAGTTTGCACTCAGTTAATTCAGCAGGAGGAGAGGGGCAGATTCCTGCCCTTTCCAGTAGCCTCAGGCGATAGTAAACTGCTGCAGCATCTCCTAGCTTGTCTGTTCATCCTCATTAATAGCTTTTGCCATCTTAACCACACTCCAGTGTTGCTTAGTCACAATGTGTCTCGATCTTCATCTGTAAAATATTAGAGGGCTTGAGATAGGCTCCATCTTAGCCCTGGGTGAAAGGATCTCATAGACATAGGGGTGAAACAGACTGCCTTGAAGTAGCGACCTGCTGCCACCCCTTGGTGGAGCAACAGATCGGCGGGACTGTGGCAACTGCATGATCCGGCATTTTTCTGGGCCAAAAAGAAGTAGCAAAATGCTGCTTCTTTTTGGCCCCAAACAAGGCACCCTTGCCACCACCGTGTGGCTCTTCCCCGCTTCTTTGGTGCAGTGTGTCAAAATGCTGTGCTGAAGAAACATTGTGACGTCACCCACCGTCTGATCGGGCAGCTGGCACGATGCCACTTTGGGGGTGGAGTCAGGGTGTGCGGCATGTAATCACCATGTCCTCACTCCACCCCGATGCTGTCCCTTTTGGCCCGTCTGTACTGCCTCTTACTCTCCAGTCAAAAACACATTTAATTAAAGCAGGTTCCACGGGTTTCCATGGACTTTATACCTACCAACTGAAGTGATAGTTTTTGTTGTGTGCCTTCAAGTAATTTCTGGCTTATGGCAACCCTATCCCATGTTTTCTTGCCAGGGTTTCTGGCAAGATTTGTTCATAGGAGGTTTGCGATTTTCTTCCCCTGAGGTCGAGAGCATGTGACTTACCCAAGGTCACCCAGTGGGTTTAATGGACAAGCAGGGACTCAAAACTCTGGTTTCCAAGATTATCAGATGGGGAAAAAAGCTGGGAGTAAAAGGCATACTCCTGACAAAGTCACGTGATTGTCTTGAAGAGTTTCAGACACATTGTGCTTATCCAAGACTTAACCCATGAAAAGCTATCAAGAAATCATTCATGGAGAAGTCCCAGGAATCCTTTATTGCTTGAGCATTCCTTGCTCTTCATGGGTTAAGTCCTGGATAAGTGTGACATGGAGAAGTCCCAGGAATCCTTTATTGCTTGAGCATTCCTTGCTCTTCATGGGTTAAGTCCTGGATAAGTGTGACAT
>NC_056522.1:195948205-196023694 GCF_019175285.1 Sceloporus undulatus | reverse complement strand
CATCTGAAAAACTTCAGCGCAATCTCATGACTTTGCTGGGAGTATGTCCTTTTCTTCTCCAATTTCCCCCGTCTGATAATCTCCATAGTCCAATACTCAAACCACCACACTACAATGGCTCTCTGAAGTGAAAGACACCAAAGCAAAGCAGGAGAGTAGAGGCAGAGCTTCTCCACTGTTATCTGCACAAGAGAGAAATGGCCCCATGTGTAGAGGGGAGGTGCTTGTATAAAAGGGAGTCCCCAAGCATATGTAAAATCTTGGATTACAGCCAGCAGGAGTTGTCACAAATCAGGAAAGATGTAATGAATGTGGCATTAATAAAAATGACAGTCACCACCTCAGCTCCTTGATTATAGAGTCTTTTAGGCTTTTGTCATAGCATTTATCTCTGGGTAGCAGGTGAATAAGCTAAAGGTGTGTGCTTCTGGAAACATAATAATTATGAGAAGTCAGATAGTCCTGATATTTCAGCTTCCTCATATCACTGGGAGTGGGATGAACGAACAATTGGGTGAGCAGATTTACAAAGACAGAAGGCAGAAAAGCAAAACCCGAATGCAGAAACACAGCATGAAGAAGGATCATGCACAAGAAAACTGCAATGAGTAGAAATGTGAGGGCTCGGGGGGAAAACTGCAACTGAACACACTGGGTTTTAGATGATGGGCAGTCATGCAATGGTGCCACAATGATAAATGTTAATACAGAACAATTACGAGGTTAAAAGTGTAGCTTAAGATATAACTGCCTAACAGGATGCCAGCCAGAGTTACTCCTCAGAGCAGAAAAAGACTGGGAGTCTACAATCTGTAAACATTACGGTTTCTAGATTGGAGCCTTTTGTCCACTTTGTTTCCCAATTATTTTTGAACCTCATTAGAGTTACCATAGCACAGAGATCTGGCCTCACACCCTTTTTTAAAGTAAATCATCCTTGCAAGTTTTTATTTAAACAGGTAACACACACACATCAAGAAGTGTGTGCACATGCATGCGCATGCACGCACGCACGCACACACACACACACACCAAGAAGCCAGCATATAAAAATATGCATATTTTTCTAAGCAGAATGAGAAAAAGTGTATAACCCAAATACAGAACCGGGGAGCAGATGAAAAACTGGAATTTTCTCCCCATAACGGTTACATAGTTGGGTGTCATAAGTAATTAAGATAAGTACTAAATCAAAAAAGGGAATAAAAAAGCTATACTAAGGGTTAGAGATAAAATTACCAAATGTAGGGATAGCCATGCTGTCGATCATAAGGCAAAGTCCACATTCTGGTAAATTGTTTATTAGGTCAAATAGAAAGGCACATAATTCATTATGCAGAGGAACACAATTCATTGTGTGAGCTTCTGGGACGGACATGGTTCTTCCATCAGGCGCAAATGGTAAAATGAGACATGCAAGTGAGCAGTGATAGGAAGGAAAGAGACGATGTTAGAGGAGTCACGTAGTCTGCATGTTGTTTTCAGTTGTTATGGAGGAAGGCCTTGCAGACTATCAAATTAGACTCATTAACCACCACCACCCAACCCTATGGTCCTGACCTGCTGGAAGCAAGGAAAGCAATAAAATAAGAGCAATAAATTTTGGTTCGCCATTTGAAATAGACACATCTCTATGCAAATTATATATCAGAGGCCTCTTTTCAGGGGGAGAGACACAACTGCTGGATTAAAAACTGGAGAGGGTTCCTATATCTTTTAATGATTTTACAGAACAGGGATTTCAGCAGATGTTGTTTGTCATGCAGCCAGGGAACAAGCAAATCACTCAAATTACCTTTTCTACACAACCATCAAAGGTATAGGAGCCCTCTCCAGTTTTCACTTGGGCAACATTAAACCAGCTATTTTTTCCTGCGTTGATACAGCAGTCTTACTTCACGTTGCACAGGAGTACTGTATTATTATATCTTTCCTTCAAGTAGGCAGACAGCATACACCAAAAGCATAGGGCTGTAAATGCTTTTCTAAGTGGGGACAGGGTCAAGTTGAAAAAAGTATTGTTCCATTCGAAAAGGTGTTTTATATAGTGGGTACTATAAGGAATATGTTGTCAATTTTTCAAACCCTCACCTAAATGGGTATACACCCCTCTCCCCAGACTGACCAAGAGCACACTTCTACTTTTGTTGGTAAGCTCAAGACTGGATTTCTTCAATGCACTGTACAGTGGATTTCTTCAATGCTAGCTCTGTACCAAGTTCAGAAACATCTATTGGTTCAAAACATGGAAGCCAGATAGGTTATTGTTAAATCTAGGAGTGATAATATTACACCAATATTAAAATAACTTATTTGGTTGCCAGTCAGTTTCTGGGCAAGGTACAAAGTGTTGGTCATTGCCTTTGAAACCCTGCATGGTTTGGGTGTAGATTACCTACAGATCGCCTCCTTCCATATAATCCACTCTGTACACAGTCCTCTGGCAGACATTTACTCCAGTCATCCAGGACTAGGTTGGCAACTATCAGCAATGGACTTTTTCATTAGTTGCCCTAGGAATGACCTGCCAGAAGAGATTGGCCAACTGAATACTCTAAATTTAAGACAGCTTTAAAGACCAGTCTTTCCCACAGGCCGATCCCGATGATTTTAAAATTATGCTTTTTAAAATTATGAGTATTAAAGTATGGATTGCTTGTTTTAATATACAGTATATTGGTCTGATATATTCAGACTGATGCTATGTGTTTTAAACAAATGCATGTTTTAAACTGATGTTATGTGTTGTATTTTTATCTGTTGTTTTACCCTGCCTCAATTCATAGGGAGAGGTTGGTAAGAAATAACAACAACAGCAACAACAATCTTTTGTGTTATGACAATGGGTCAGTTATGATATCAGTTCAAAGCTCTGCGTGTATATGCTTTCAAGTCATCTTTTGACTTACGGTGACCTCATGAATTTCATAGGATTTTCTTAGGCAAGGG
This sequence comes from Sceloporus undulatus, assembly GCF_019175285.1. NCBI lineage: Eukaryota > Metazoa > Chordata > Lepidosauria > Squamata > Phrynosomatidae > Sceloporus > Sceloporus undulatus. The sequence goes on along the minus strand of NC_056522.1, from coordinate 196,020,745 downwards.
ATGTGGTTTTCACATCCTTTGCCTAAGAAAAGTTAGAAGCAAGTTCAAGCAGAGACTGCACAACGAGAAACCTGAAAAGCCATCTTTGTAGTCTGTATCAGCCTTTTCCATGTTGTATTACAGCTTCCGCTGTGCCAGCAAGAATGTGCAGCTGGGAGTTGTGGAATATGCTGGCTGACTCATCTGGTTGTTGCTCACTTTGGGGAAAGGTGTATATATGTGTAAATGTATCCCAGTTTTCTGCTGGGTACTATTTTGAACATGGATGGCAGAAAGTGGGGAAAATTTGGCCCTCCAGATAGTTTGGCCTACAACTCCCATCATCCTCATAGTGTGGCCAGTGCTTAGGGTGTTGTACTTTAACACATCTGGAGGGCATTCTCCAGCCCAGCTGAAACACACATAAAAAGAGAACACACAACCAGGAACACCAATACCTGCCCCTTAGTTAGAAAGCCATGAGACATTTCACACCTGCATCTAAAACGGGGCCTCCTTAAAGGCAACATATGGGCACATTGTGGGTCTGGTTTCCTCTATTGGTATCGTTTACAAATTTTCACATTTTGCTGGCATGCATTTCAGAGGCTATTTGTTAATTAATAATTACAGTTGGTCCTCTGTATCCACGATTCTTTATCCATGGATTCAAGCATCCATGGATTATATATATGTAAATTCCCAAAAGCAAACCTTGATTTTGCCATTTTTTTATACAGGATACAATTACTCTGCTAATGTATTTAATGGGACTTGAGCAGCCACAGATTTTGGTATCCACGATGGGGGGGCCTGGAACCCAAATCCCAGCAGATACCAAGGGCCCACTGTATTATTGGTTTTTGCCATATGATAACAATTTTAGTAATAATTATAGACTTGCCATTGCATGCCTATTTGTCAGGCTGTAAGCCCATACCGGTCCCAAACAAACCACCAGCTGAAGAAAAGTGAAACAGATCCCTGTGCTTGCACCTTGGAGAATCTGAGAATACAGGCCTTATTCTGGGACAAGGTATTTAATAAGATGGTAACTATCTTGTAATTTTCTTGCCAAGCTGGAGAATTTACGAGCAGAAGCAAAGTATATCTTGCACATGACGTTCTCAACGCACTATTTAAGGCTGTCTCAGTCCCTACTGAGAGTTGAACACTTTGCACATGCTTGGAAGCAGTTGGCAGCAGGTAGGTAGGGTTTGTGAACAGGCACTTGGCTGTGAACCTGTTATACATTTTGTGGACACCTAAATATCCTAAAGGCAGCAGATTTTGTCTGATCTTGGAACCTAAGCAGGGTCAGACCTGATTAGTACTTGGATGGGAGACAGCTAGCGAAAAACAGGTGCTGCAGGTGATATTTCAGAGGAAAGAACTGGTAAAACTATCACTGAGTTGGTTAAGAAACCCTATCAAATGTCATGGAGTTGCCATAAGTCAACAGGCGACTCAGAGACATGCAACGTCCTCATAGGTTTAATAGACAACGGTTAATAGTTTGTTGTCACATACGAACATTAAACACAGTGCAAGACTTGACAAACATGGGGAGATTAGGACTCTTGCCTTGCCTGCCATGTAATGTGTGGCCATTGTTTTCCAATATGATGAAAAACTGAGTGTGCAAATGTAAAAATGCAACCAAAAGGAATACAGTGACTTTTAACTGTTACTAATAGTTCCAAGTGGCCAGTCATTCTTTCCCCTTTTTTAGACTTTGCCCCTCTGTAGCTTTCAGAAGCATGTATATTTACAATACAAGATCATGGTTAGATCCCAGCGTATGTCTGCCTGTAAGTTTGTTGTTGTGTGCTTTCAAGTCGTTTCCGACTGATGGTGACCTTAAGGCAAACCTGCAAGGCAATGTGGCATAGTGGTTTGGGTGTTGGGCATCAATTCCTGGAGACCAGGGTTCGAATCAATCAAGGTTTGAATCATGGAAAGCCACTGGGTGGCTGGGTGACCAGATATTGTAACTGCAAAGGAGGACAAGGCACTGCAAAGTGTATGCACTCAAGAAAAATGTAAGGCATTACAAAATAAAAGCTTAAAACACATAAACATCAATTCATGCTTCTTAGTCATGGGAATTCCTCCTGGAAAAGGAGGACATCTGGTGACCGTCACTGGGTGACCTTCAGCAAGTCACACTCTCTCAGCCTCAGGGAAGGCAGTGGTAAACCTCCTGTGACCAGGAGAACCAGTATGGCATATTGGTTTGGACTGGGACTCTGGAGACCAGGGTTCAATATTAAATAATATTAATAATAAATTGTAATTAATAATAAATTAAATATAATATTAATAAGAGAACCAGTATGGCTTATTGGTTTGAGTGCTGGACTGGGACTCTGGAAACCAGGGTTGAATATTAAATATTAAATAACTCAGCCATGGAAACCCACTGGGTGACCTTGGGCAAGTCACACTCTCTCAGCCTCAGGGAGTCACACTCTCTCAGCCTTTCAGGGGAAGGCCATGGCAAAACCTCCTCTGAACAAACCTTGCCAAGAAAACCCCATGCTGGGTTCTCCTTAGGGCTGCTGTAAGTTGGAAAGGACTTCAAGGCACAGAAGGCACACATGACTTGAACATGAGCCAACAGTGTGATGCAGCAGCTAAAAAGGCCAATGCGATTCTAGGCTGCATCAATAGAAATATAGTGTCTAGATCAAAGGAAGTAATACTGCCACTGTATCCTGCTTTGGTCAGGCATGGCAGAAGGGGGTTGGATTGGATGGCCCTTGTGGTCTCTTCCAACTCTATGATTCTATGACTCTATGGGGAAACCCAGCCTTCTGGGAAGCGAGCGAGCGAGCGAGAGAGAGAGAGAGACAGAGAGAAAACCCAGAGCAAAGAAAGGGGGCGGGGCTGGGAGGGCCTGTGAACATTCTAGGTCACAGGACAAAAGAATCCCCGCCAGCCAATCAGAGCGCCTCCCGGGGCTGCCTTGTTACATTCCGTTCCATTCCGGCGTCTCCGCGTCCCACGGACGGTTCCATCGCAGCCGCAGGGGGGGCGGGATCCTCCACCTCGCGCTCCCTCTTTCTCCAGGGCTGTTCAGAGCACTGGAGGGAATGGAGGCGGGGCCGCGAAACTCAACCCCCACCCAATGAGTTTCCACCGCGTGGGCGTCCGGCTTCCTCCCTCTGCTTTGTCTTCCTCTCCCCCCTTTCTTAGATGCAATGGTCCAGTCCGGCTGGGTATAAAAGGCGAGCGCAGCACATGCTTGCCTTTAGACAGAGGGGGAGCGTTTGCAAGGAAGGAGGGTCCTTGTATGGGGAGAGCAGTGAGGAAAGGGAAGGGCCATTGTAAAACAAGAATAATAACAACAATATTTGGTTAATAATTATATATATTGTTATTGATTTATCAAGGAGGAGAGGAGGAGGTTCTTTGCCTTGGGGAGGGGGAAGGAGCCAGGCAGTGGGGGTTCCCCCCTTTTCCTATTAGTCCTGTTCACCCCCTTTCCCCCCTATTAGTCCTGTTCACCCCCTTTTTTCTGGGTGTTGATCAGCAATAGAAACCAGCTGTCTTTTTTTAGGACTCTTCTCTCTCTCTCCCCTTTCCAAGACCCCTCCCAAGAATAAACACAATTTATTAATAATATTATTATTAATCAATATTATTAATATTGATATAACGAACTGGTCGCCAGCTCTTTCATTGCCCACCCCAAGTGCCCCCCTCTGTCTCTGTGTGCCAAGGAATGCTTGGTCCAGCTCAGCCTGGCCCCCCCAATAGTCTGCCCCCCATCATCACCATCCTCTTCCTCTCCTCTTCTTCCTCCTTTTCCTGAGCCAACAGGATGAGCATGGCCAACGACACATACATCTTCATAAAAGACATAAAGCCTGGACTGAAAAATTTAAATGTCATCTTTATTGTGCTGGAGATAGGTAAGTTGTGCACAGAGAGGGAAAAAAAAAAACCTTTGGCAAAGCTTTTGGCTTCTTGTCTTGTCCCCCCCCCTTTCTCCACCCCACTTCTTCCCTCTTTTTCTTGGGTCAGGAGTTGCAAAGTGTGTGTCCCTTGGGGTGTGTGTGTTTGTGTGTGGCACGTGGTCCCCTTGCCAAACATTTGGGATTTACTCCTCCCTGCTTTGCCCCACCTTCTCTCCTCCTCTTCTCCTGCTCTTAAATAACCCCCCCACACTATTATTTAGGGTTCCTCCCTGATGTGCAATGCCCCCCCTTCTGTCAGTTATTTCCACTTGCATGCAAAGCCCTGAGGGTCTTCCTAAGGAGTTCGTTACATTGGTGGGGTTCATTTTGGCATTAAAAGAGAGATTAAAGCGCATGTAAAGCATCCCACAAACGAAGCGGAAATGGCGAGTAACTGCATGAATGGTTATCGCACGCAGTTGCGCAAATGATATCGGGAATGCGTGGTCGCTGAAACCCAGAAAGTAAAAAGATGTGCATTAATGCTTCGTTATGGCCACGCTAATGGCGGGTTTTGTGCAACGCGTAAATAAAGCAGTTTTTTTCCAGGATATTCACAGGACAAACTCCCAAGTCACTTTTTGCCTGTGAGTAAACTTTTTAAGTAGCCAGTAGGCAAAAGGGATCTTGCAGCACCTTTTCCAGACTAGGTCTTTGAATTTTAAGGAATCGGCTTATACTAATGGTTTAAGATTGACAGTAATGGTTTGAGACTTATGCAGTCAGCCCTCCATATCCACGGATTCCTTATCTACGGCTTGAAAATATATATTTTTAAATTCTGAAAAGCAAGCGGTGATTGTGCCATTTCATGTAAGGGTAACCATTTTATTCTGCCATTGTATATAATGGGCCTTGAGCATTCATGGATTTAGATATCCACAGAGAGTCCTGGAATCAAACCCCAGTGGATACCAAGGGCCCACTGTACTAATTAATGATTTGGAACGTCTCTCAAGGATTTGAATTTTAAGTAGCCAGTTTATACTAATGATCTGAGGCTTTCCTCTTTTCCTCCTCTTCTCTTTCTCTCTCTCTCCCCCTCTTTTTTCTTGTTTGCAGGGCGAGTTACCAAAACCAAAGATGGGCACGAGGTGAGATCCTGCAAAGTAGCAGACAAGACAGGCAGCATCACCATCTCAGTATGGGACGAACTTGGCAGCCTCATCCAGCCGGGCGATATTATCCGATTGACTAAAGGGTATGTAATGCAGGGACATAATGCTGATCCCAGCCAGTCACTCATTGTTAGCTGTTGGAGGAACTCCTCTCATGGCTGACTGTTCCTGTTAATGCCTTCCTGGTTGGTTCTGACTCACAATATGTCTTCCTCTCTTTTGCAGTGATAATTAGTTCAGGAGGGATATTTGGCTTGGTCTCACAGGGCCAAATTAGATGTGATGGCACCAGTCTTGATGAAGCCTGAGTCTTGCTCACATCACATCCTTAGGAGCTGTGCAGTAACGCTACCAGGGTTTGCAGGATGGACTTGTGGATTAGGAGGGATGATGGCATTATTTGCCACACCCACACCTTTCCTCGGGGCTTTCCTGTTTCCTCTGAGCATAGCTGCAATTGGTTGTGAGCACTGGGCGTATATATGCACACTAGGGATGGGAAGAGTATTGGCAGAATCTCTTGTTCTCGGCAAGAGAGGCTGTCTCGACAGGTTTAGACCAGCTGCAGGCCACTGTGAGATGATGGGTTCTCTGCTTTTTCATACTGAAGTTTACATAATTTGCATGGGAATGTCTAAGCACAAAATTGCTGCCTTCTCTCTTTGTGAAGGAGAGCACAAACATAGCAAATGCAAGAGGGTCAAAAAGAAGCTCAAAAGTGGTAGTGAGGCTTTTTTAAAAAGTTAATTTTTTTATGCCCATGCTACAAGGCAGCAGCTCTTGGCATTTACATTGCAGTATGCATCACAAATGATTCTCGAAAATGTGAAAACTCTCAGATCAAATATCTCTCTCCTGCCTTTGGGGTGGGGAACCTGTGGTTTCTTGATTTTGCCCTTAAGAGTGTAGTGTAGCAGGCAAGGGTTTTTCATCCCTACGTAAACATGCATGCATGTGTACACAGATAAATATGGATGCATCTCCACTTGCATTTTTGGATTCTCTTTTGGAGAGGGTTGGTTATGGGAGCTCTCTTCATTAATGCTGTTACTCCATGATGACGGTTCTCATAATCCACTGCAGAGGAAGCTGTATCTTTGGCTGAGTGTTTTGCCTGGTCTGAATGGCTCTTGGGTTTTCTCCTCCACCTGCTACCCTAGATCCTGAGGTTTCAACCTGGGTCCTTTTATCATGCAGCTCATGTGCTCTGGCCTCTCTCGCTGTATTTTATTCTTGTTATATACCTGCAATTTGACTCTGACCTATGGTGACATGGTTTTTCTTAATAAGAGTTTTTCAGAGGCCCTTCTTCCATTGCCTTCCTCTCAGTCTGTGAGAGTGTGGTTTACCCAAGGTCATGCCTGAATCCTGGTCTCCTGGAGTTCTAGCCCAGCTCTCAAACCACTACCCCATACTGTATGTGGTTTATTTTTTAAAGCAAAGCGAACTCATCTGTCTTTCACATCCCAGCATGCTTCCCTGCAGTTGTCCAGTCTTAGTGGTCCAGTCCCTGCGAGCTACCTTGAGGGCAAAAATTGCTTGGGGAGTTAAGTAGCAGAGGAAGAAGGTTTCAGTTCCTTTCATTGTTGCTTCTGCCCCTGCCTGTGCCCCCAATCCCGAAAGCATCATTTTGTGCATTCATATGTACACGCATATTCTCCCTGCTTGGTACATGATTGGGGCAGATCCAGTTTTAAGCAAGTAGGTTGTCTGCCATCACTTCCATCTTGAGTCACAGTGATGCAGCCTTTCTTGACCGCTGTGGTCAGTGACTCATCTTTCTAAGAAGCTGGTGGTGTTTACTTGAAGGAGACAATGACCCACCCACATTTCCTGCATAGTCTCCTTTTGGCTTTTATACTTTTGCCATTCTTAAATACTGGGTAGACTAGTGTTTTCACATTACAAGAAAGCAAGGGTTTGTTTTTGTCCCTGAGATCCAGAGTGAGCATCCCAGTAGTGCTTGTCCTTAGGACACAGTGAATTTATACAGGTGAAGAGGGCTGGTTGCTCATTATCCTAGCGTTGTCTGACATAAGTTTTGCTGATCCCCATCAGGACAAAAATAACTTGAATAAAGTTGTTTTTGAAGAGAGGATGATTGCTCTGTAAGTAGCCTGCAGTCTCCTAATGTTTTATTTGTAATTTTTAAATTTAAACCAATTATAGTACTAAAATATTAATTAATGATGCATATCTATATAAACACAGATACAGACACACACTCTCCAGATGTCTGGGCAGCAGCTCTCACAGTTCCCTATTATTGGCTATACTTAGTGATCCCCACTCTTTATGGGAACTCAGTGACAGTTTCCTTCATTCACAAAATCTGCTGCTGTGTCACGCAACGTGGTCTGATGTGATCCATGGGCAGCTGCCTCCAAACATGGTGTCATGCTTGAGGGTACATTCAGGAGACAAAATGTTCTCTGGTTTACATTTTTAGTTATAGGCTTAATGTGAAAGGTGGCCCTTTATTTATTTATTTATTTATTTAGGTATTTATATCCCGCCCTTCAGCCCTAATGGCTCTCAGGGCGGTTTACAATTCTTATTTTTAATCAGACAGTTCCCTACCCTCAGGCTTACAATCTAAAAGACATGAAACAAAAGGAGAAGGGAATGGTGGAGGGAAAGGGGATGAGGTCCAGTGGTTCTTCTCTTCCTTGAGGCCTGGACCAAGGCAGATGGATTGGAGGGAGGGTTCTTCCTTCTTCCAGGCTAGTCCTGATGGAGCTGGACCTGCCTGGTGAACTCCCTCTCAGGCCGGCGGATGGCAGTTATGGAGGTGGAGTCTCCTTCCTCTCAGGCTGGCCCTGGTGGAGCTGGCCCTGCCTGGTGAACTCCCTCTCAGGCCGGCGGGTGGCAGTTATGGAGAGTGGAGTCTACTTCCTCTCAGGCTGGCCCTGATGGAGCTGGACCTGCCTGGTGAACTCCCTCTCAGGCCAGCGGGTGGCAGTTATGGAGGGTGGCGTCTCCTTCCTCTCAGGCTGGCCCTGATGGAGCTCCACCTGCCCGGTGAACTCCCTCTCAGGCCGGCGGATATCAGTTATGGAGGGCGGAGTCTCCTTTCTTCAGGCTACCTCTGATGGAGCTGGACCTGCCTGCCAGCCGGGCAGCCCTCTGTCCTCTGCAGCCCCTGGCTGGGCTCCTCCGAACTAGAGTCCTCCTCCGCTCCTGCCGGCGGCGGGGCTTATGTAGTTCATTATCAATATGTAGTTCATTATCAAGCCAAAACATTGACACTGTTGTCTCCAGCCTTTTCTATCCTTTCCCAACAGAGTTGGATCTGCAGAGCTAAATCTTTAGTGGCACATCCCTCGCAGTCAACTAGTGTAGTAGTACCTGGCTTTTTTTACACACATAGTAAGAAAAGCCCAAGTGTGTCCATCTGTGGTATCTTTTTGAATTTTGATATATTAGAGGATTGAGGCTTCAGCATGTAAGATGATTTGTAACATAGCACTTTCCCTGTAGTGGCTGGTATTTTTGCTTCCTCTTTCTATGAGCTACCTTCAGGCACAACAGAGAGAATGGCTTGCTTTAGAAGAGAAATAGATCTATCAGCTAACAACAAAAAGCATCCTATTACCAAGTGTGTACTATTTGCAAGTGACAGATGCAGCCCACAGGAGATCAAAGAGATTGCCATGTTACATCATTTTGTAAACATAATTAAAAATGAGAACCCAACTAATATTTGCTTGCCTTTGCATTAACTGGTCCATCGTTTATTGTCAACATGTAATATAGCCATCTTCCTACCATATGTTTTGAGAGAGAAAAAATGTTTGTCTGTATTCTGGCTTAGAAAGTTAGGTCAGAATATAGTGAAATACATTGCTGTTAGCTTCCCTCTAGTCATTCTCAACTCATGGAGACCCTGTGGATGAGACATCTCCAAGACCTCCTTTGCTCTACCTCCCTGATCGGGTCTTACAGGTCCAGGCCCATGGTCTCGCTGACTGAATGTAGTCCTCTGACCTGTGGTCTTCCTATCATTCTGCTGGCTTCCACATTTCCTAGCGTTATTGCTTTTTCTAATGAATCTTTCCTTCTAATGTTGTGTCCAAAGTATGACAACCTCAGTTTAGTCATCCTGGCTTCCAGGGAGAGTTCGAGCTTTATCTGTTCTGGGGTCCAGATGTTCATTTTTTTGACCATTCATGGTATCCTTAGCACTCTTCTCCAGCACCACATCTCAAATGAGCTTATTTTCTTTTTGACTGCTTTCTTTCCTGTCCAGCTCTCATGTCTGTACATGGTGATGGGGAATACAATAGCTTGGATGGTAGTATTTAGTGAAATATATAGACTTTTATTAAAATTTTTGTGCTAACCTTGAAAATGTGAGGTCACCATAGGAACTTTGTCAACTGTTTACTCATTTGCAGTCTGGACATAATATCTATTTCCCAGGGTGTAAAGGTTATAATGTATACAAAAGCCTATAAATGCTACATACATACGTTTTAATGATGTCAAAGTAGAAAATGCTAATGGCATTATCCCTGGGCAGCAATATTTGTTAGCAAAAAATCATAGTTGTACTCTTAAAGGAAAATGGCATTCTTTTTCCTTATAAGTTAATTTTAGCAGATGTTCATTTATTGAGTATGCACTGGTGAACACAGACCTCATCTTTTACAGAAAGAAATTTTATAATTTTTGTCTCACAAAGCTACTTTCTCCCGTCTAGGTTTAAAGGCACCCAGCTTTGTTTGCATGACTGATGTGTTTGGCCAGTGGGAATGCTTGCATCAAACTGCCTGGTATGGCAAGACATTTCTATAGCCATTTTATAGCTATCCCCAAGCTTATAGAACCCAAAAATAATTGGTTATTAAGTTGTGTCAAAAAGTAACATGGTGACACATGACTAAGAATGTTTGAAAGATAAATCCTAAACCTGTTTGGGAGTTGAATAGAGGGTGGCACACTCTCCTTGGAGGTCGTTAAACAGAGGCTGAATGGGCATTTTCAGGAGTGCTTTAATTGTATATTCCTGCATGGCATGTTCCCTATGGTTCCTTCCATCTCTATGGTTTTATGATTCTATAACCTATTTATGTGCCGATGACAAAGCCATCTGAAAGCCCTCAAGAGAACTAAAATACTCTTTTTAGTTGTGGTTTTCCTTTAGCATAGCGACAGTAGGCAGACCAAGGAAAATATGCAAGGCTACATGTACAGCTTGTGTGGTGGAGTGTAATCTGTAAGGAAACTGCATTGACTTGTCTTCAAACTTCTGTTCAGCTCTGATGTTCATCAGAGGATCTTGGCCAAATCATTTCCTCTCTCAACCAGACCAGCGTCACAGGATTGTGATGGGGACAAAAATGGAAGAACCCACCTATATGTCCTCCAGAAGCTACTTGAAAGATGTTTTGCATACAAATGTGATTTGTACATAGAATTATCCAAAGTGTTGCAAGAACATAGTTCTTGATTTGATGCAAAAACAATCATTAGTGTTTCTGCAGGGCCATATAGAGTTCTTGGATTACCTCCATATCTACATGCGTATGTAACAGGTTTTGCTCTTTGGGATAACGTGTAAGGTGTTCAGGTTACAATTTGGCTTTAGACACCAGGCAAAGGTCATTCTCTATTTGTGTCAGAGCTTTTATATGACAGTATCCACACAAAGTCAATGACTAACTTGTTTAGATACTGATAAAACTTAACAGCATTTGTAGCACCTATGTAGGAAAACGTTAGAAATGTAGAGGGAGATGGTATCCTAGATACTTAGTATGTTTTTTTTCTCTTACTGAGCCTTAGGAATGGGTTTCTTACAAGATAACTAATGATTATATAAGTAAAGATTTTTGCTTGATGATCTCAACAGTTAGTTTTCAAGGCCCAACTGAGCAGAGAGCTGGAAATGTAAGAATCATTACAAACAACACATCTCAACCTGCTGTCGAAAAAACAGTAACAGTTTGAAAATCATTTTTCTTGTGTATCATCCACTTATTTCTTTAATAATGTTTTGTTCCATCAGGCACGATACAGCTGCTCAGTCACCTAGTGATTAGAACCAAAAAATAAAGGACATGTATTTATTGAAGAATAAAGTTTTCTTCTTTGCAGGCCAAAACTTTAAGAGTGTTAGTAATTGTTTGTGAGGTTAGATCATTTTTTCCAGTGGTATATTTTGTTGAATATAAACTTCTGGATCACGGCATTGTCTTAACTGCCATGTGCCTGATTTCTACTGGATTAGGTTATGTATACTTGAGGGGAAAAGAGAGGCAAATGGGAGAATACTGATGAAGAGTTGGGCCATATTGGGCTACTCCTCAAGTATTCTGTTTAAAAGTATAAAGGAAATTGTATTGTCCGCTGGTTTCTTTTTGATTGCAAGTCTTAGTAGGTCTAACCAGTATGTCTGGTGGTGAGTAATTCATGGAGTTGCAGTCTGGTAGTACTTGAAGGGCTATGTGATCCCTCCACCCATAATGAAATATAAGTCTTGGCTTTTAGGTACTGATCCTAGTTTAGCTCATGTGGGTTATGCAATTGGGGGTGCCACTTGGTTGCAGCAGTGGTCCTGCTAACATGAATACAGTACTTGAGTGTGATTCAGTTTCACTAGATATGGACTTAACTCTTCAGGCCTCATGGTTCCCTAGAAGGTGTAGACAATTTATGAAAAACTTTTTTTAAATGGCTGATATTTAGGACTGCTGGTAGATCAAAAGCACAGTAAAGCATTTTTAACAAAAAATTAAGTTGTTGATGATCATCTTAAAGCTGTTTAATTTGGTGATTGCACAGTGGCTATTTTGCTCTAAAATAAGGGGGAACATGATTATATCTTGATACCCTAACAGACAGAATGGACACTAGCGCAGAGGTTGGGAATCTTAGGCCATTGAGATGCTGATGAACTACTATTCCCATTACTACTACTGGTCAGGCTAGCTGGGGCCGGTGAAGCTTGAGTTGAATAATGTGTGGTTTTCCAGCCTTGTTCTAAAATAGAGTTGAGAATAAAGTGTTAAGATGTTGTAGCAGCCCTAACCAGCAGCGACGAATGCTGGGAGGTGCAGTCCTACAATATATGGAAGGCCTCATGTTCCTGCCACTTTGCTAGAGAATCAGTTTGGATAGCAAGTTCATACTGGTGTGGCTGTAGTAAAACTGGTATGTGTGACCTCTGCTGATTTAACATTTGTAGTAATGGCTACAGTGAAGGGCTCATGGAAAAAAACCTGCAGAACATCATAGCCATGAAAGATAATCCATTGTGTGCTGATGGTTTATCAAAATTGCCTGTTGGACAAACCCAGTATCTTCTGTACAAAGTTGAGCACTTCAAAATTCTCTTGGTTTCAGTGGATCATGTGTTTAACTGTCCAATATGATGAGATGAAGATGTGCTTAAGTTTTGCTAGGCCATTTCTTGCCTTTTCTTTTGTCAAGCTGGAACAGTGTTTCTTCTTTTCTTTCCATGCCTTCTAATGCTGCTGGTGCTCTTTTGGTTAGGTATGCATCTCTGTGGAAAGGATGCCTTACGCTTTACACTGGAAGGGGCGGCGACCTTCAAAAAATTGGGGAGTGAGTATCTCATTTTACACATACTTGGTACACCTGCTTGCAGCCTTGTGCTGGGCAGCCTACACTGCTAGGTATATGTTGCCAACAGGCCTCAAGTAACAAACATATTTGCCTGTTATTACTATTTTCTTGTGCTTAGTGTGGTAGTCTGCCAGAACATTCTATTTATGACAATTTGGCTTTTTCAAATGGAGCAGTGTTATCCATTTACAATTGTTTATATAAGATGATTTAAACTATCCCCAAAACACTTTCCCAAAGGGGTTTACATGTGACATTCATTTCTCTTCTGGGTACAGCTGTAAAAAGGTACGTTTTAGGTGTCTAAGCTGTCTCCTTTGTTGGTTAATGCAATTGTCGCTTTCAAGGACTTGCAGCACTGAAAACTGAAGTCCTCTATTTATCCACAGGCCAGTACGGTAGAGGCAGCCGCAATGCAGGCTTCCACATTCTACTCTGGTCATGAGCTCCAGCTTGTCTTGGAGGAGCCAGCCTCTCTAGGGGTGTAAAGGTAAATTTCCCCCTCCATCTAGCAGAGTCTTTCGGGGCATAATGATGATGGTCTAAGTCATAAGCGGGGAACTGTTGACTCTTCAGGTATTTGGACTACAACTCCCACAATCCCTTAATTGTTGACCTTGCTTGTTGGGGCTCTGGGTGCTGAAGTCCAAGACATTTGGAGGACCAGATGTTCCATGTCCAGACATTAAGGCAGCCTTCTCATCCTTGCACCCTTCAGATACTTTAGGCCACAGCTCTTACTAGTCTGGACCATTGGCCAAGCTGCTGGGTATGATGGGTGTTTCAGTTCAAAACATGTAGGTGTTGCTGAGATGGTGAATGGTTCCTTCAGGTGTCAGGGATCATGCTGTTCCTTTGCTTCTTTAACACAGAAAGCAGTTTTGAATTGGTAGTCTGTAGAAACTTGTGATACAGATTTTAAAAGTAGGCAGCTCAGTGTTGTTGGAAAGGTAAATGCATTACAGTATAACCCATATATCTGCGGGCCTACTACCCGTGATTTCACTTACTGATTCTGGATCCTCCAGGTGATTCTATGGTATGCTGGCAGTGGTTGACCATAGAGCCATGCTGAAGGACCTAGAAATGCCTAGATAGGTATTCTGTCTAGGACTCTCTAGGTCCTCCAGTGCAACTCTGTGGTTAACTTCCCTTAGAAGTCATTCATTTGAACACAGTTCACTATTATTTGTAGTTCCGTGTTTTTATGGTACATCCAGGAATGTATCCCCCCTTCCTTGCATACAGATGTCATATTGGAGTTAGTCCACCCAGATGTGTTTACCCACTGATGGTTGAAACATCGTGTGTGCAGATGGATGCATGGATGGGCCATTACATAAATAACAATGGGTATAAGACATTGGTCACTACTGACATCATCACATCAAATACAATGTTTTCTAAAGGTGATCATGATTTAGCTGCTCTTAATTATGTGTATGGTAACTGAACTATGATCATTCATGTATGAGCCAGCCACAATTGTGGTAGAATGTTGTGGACATTTTCCATCTGTAGGATATGAAACATTACAAATTTACCACCAATGGGCTTCCATGCTGTATTTGTGGCCTACTATATAAAGTATGGCCTTTGGATATTTTTTTAAAAAACTTCTTACACTTCAGAAAAAGAGAGCAAGCAAGTTTCTGTGCCACATGGTACATTGCTGGGGATTAAAACAAGTGGATAGGAATGCTATACTGAGAAATAAAACCTTCTCAGTGGAACCAGTCTAGAATTGGCTGGTACTAATATTTTCAAAGACAGAGGGTTTTCTTGATATCATTTTGGGATTTAGGAGGATTAAAACAGATTTATGGAATCATTCACTATTTCTGATTTTAGTTGGAATAGGCAGTGTGACAGGTCCTGCCCATTTCTAATTGGAACAGCATGTTTGAAGAAATGATAATTAGAGGCATGGTGGGATCTTTTTTGATGCCCATAGATTCTTTGCTGATGTGTTGAATGGGCCTGCTGAGCCAATTGTCACTTAACAACTATTAACCTGAGTAGCCTTGCAGACAACTTTTTTCCTTCAGTATTGTGAAAGTGCTTGACAGTTTCATAGACAACGTAAGGTTGTGTGTGAGTTCTGCAGTTTAGCATGCCCTTATATAGTGCTTACAGAGCTTGAAAGATTAAAATAGTAGTTATGTTTCAGGAGTACATATTGCATTAAACCAGGTATGGGGCATCACAGGCCCATCTATCCTAACCAGTGTAGCCAGTGATCTGATGAGAGAAGTAGTTTATTTATCCCCTATAGGGTCATACTCAAAATCTGAGTTTTTCTTTCATCATCTTTGTTGTGGATATTTCCTGTTAACCTGGTCTTGTTTTTTGAGAAGTAAGACATGCTTAAAATAATGAAACTTGCTTTGAACAAAATATGTACAGCAGGACTGGGCAGTTATAGCCCTCCAGATGTTGTAATACAACTCGCACACCCATTGCCATTGGCTGTGCTTGCTAGGGCTGATGGGAGCCATGGTTCAACATCTGGAAAACCACAGTTGCCCACCTCAGTCTATATGATACCAATCTTGGTATGTATGGAAGTGAATGATAACATTCAAGATAGGTATCTCTTGAATACCATGCTGTAAAAGAAGCAATATGGAAACTCCATTGTATCCCGAATGGCAACTTAGTTAGAAGAAGCTGCGTTGACATTGATAGGATCTCTGAGTAGACCTGCTTAGAACTTGACTTGAGTCGCATTGATAAGGCCAACCACTGAGTGTGAACCTTGCTACTGGAGCACGAGTGGGGGCTGCTTGCATCCCTGTCTATCTCTGGGAATTAAAAGAATGCATTCTGTGATCAGGCTAGCAGAGATAATTTTTGCAAAGTACTTTTACAAAGTAGTTTTAGCAAAGTAACCCTCTCATGAGTTTGTTTTGTTTTACAGGTTCTGCATGGTGTACTCGGAAGTGCCCAACTTCAGTGAGCCCAATGCAGATCACCTTGGGCAGCCTACCAAAGCGGTATGTCAGCTGTGTGCTGCTTTGTGTGTGTATCTGTGGTTCAACAGCTTCATGCAGGGTTTAGCTTCATTCTAGGGGACATCCTTTGGATGATGAAGAGTTCTCTTCTGTTCATCCCAGGCTGACTAAGTCTAAAAAGAGTACAGCAACATTCTGAAGGCTCACTAAACTTTTCCTTATACAGTGGTGCCTCGGGTTACGAAATTAATTCGTAACGCGGCCGCTTTCGTAACCCGAAAAGCCTTCGTAAGCCGAATTGCCATAGGCGCTAATGGGGAAAAGCCGCGATTCCGTGCGAAAAAGCCGAAAAAAGCACCAAAAGTTTTTTCGTAACCCGAAAAAACATTCGTAACCCGAAACAATAATTCCCTATGGGATTTTTTCGTATCCCGAAAATTTCGTAACCTGGGTATTTCGTATCCCGAGGTACCACTGTACAGTTCTTTTAAGTGTGATTTTGCCAGTGGTTTGTTTGGTGTACTGTATGGGAGGAGATGGGCACTTAAAAAGATGGGGGAAAGCTATCTTGTAAAGGATAACTTTGGCATCTGTTGAAAGTAATGCCCCCTGGAACCTCCATATTGCTTTCTGTTTTGATAGGTTGGTTAGTTGTCTTAATGGATCTCTCTCTTACATTTCTTTTAAAGGCACAGGGTGAGCAGAGTAATAATTCCCTTCCATCAGCTAATGTGGGTACTTGTACTTTTGGGCCAGCTGGTAAGTATAAGAGTGCATGTTTGACCATACAAGCAAGTGAGTGATTTTTGGAAATGAGATTTAGGAATACTGTGGCAATTAGTTTAAACTGGTTTATTGACACAAGCTAAGATCAGAGCCCATGGATTTATGCTGACTTGTTTCAGTAGGCCTTTGTTTAAATCAGGCCTCCAGAGGTTGTTGGACTGCAGCTTTCAGTAGCCCTAGCCAGCATTGCCAATGGTGAGGAATGCTGGAAGCTGCAGTTCAACACCATCTGGAGGACCCATCATTCCAACCATAGTTTGGAGGCAAAAGATGAACTGGCTGGTTCAGACCAAAAGTAGATATTTCCAATTGCTTCCAGTGCACCTTCACTTTGCAATCTTGGGTTTTCTGAGCATGTCTTCTACTCATTCATTCTCTCTGTCTCTTATTTAGCTAGACTTTCTGCTTATTTTTGGTTGTTTTGCATATACTGTACCTTCCTGATCATCATTCACACAGTATAGAGTCTGTTTTCTTTTGGCTGCCTCCTTAATGAATGGCAATTGCCAACCATTTTTATCAAATGGCGACATGTTGAGATGAATACATGGCCTTTTGCAGGGCTGCTGGTGGGTGTCATGTTCTGGTTGTCACAAGCTCATTTTTCAAAAAAACTCTCCTGTTGAGAGCAAGACCACAGAATACTTCTCACATGTGGGGTGGTATTAGTGGTATTGGATATAACAAAATAAATCCCTCTGTGCTCATCATGCAATGTTCAAAAACGATTTTGTATTCCCTCTTATTACTGCAGTGAGGATAGATGATGAGTCCCAGGCCTGCTTTTCTTCTTATCTATCCTCCCTTTTCCTTTGAGCACCTGCGTCCACTAACAGGCCAGTTGTAGCATCTCAGCACATTTTGCTATCAGTTAAAGCAGACCTCTGGGAAGAGGCTGCTAAGTCACAGAGGCATATAGCAACTTGTTTTCTCTGTACTTTGGTTACCGTTGCGTGGCGTCTGAAAATACAGACTGTCCCTGGGGACTGAGTGTTCCCCACAGATGCCTTCCTAGCTCTTGTCAACCTCGAGTAGACATGTTTCCTGATTTTAAGGACAAGGCTGCTTAAAAGGCAAAGCTGTTTTCAGAACTGATGGCCAGGAACCCTGAGAACTTGGAGTGTCTGATGCTCTCTCTTTTTCTCTTTTCTTGTTTATTCTTTAGGCAATGGTTTGCCCACAGGACCTGAGCTGGGTGGCGTGTCAACCACTTATAACCATGCCCCCTCCTATGCAGGTACTGGGAGGGCCAGTGGACGAGGTGCCCCCACTCCTTCAGTGCCGCCTAACAATACTCGTTCCCTTCAAAGCACCATAAGTAATGGGAGGGACCCCCGCAGAGCTTCGAAAAGATGACCAAGCCAAAATTCCACACTCTCTGCCTAAACTCTTTAATGCCCTACTTGAAAACACTTCCTGCACTTTTATTTGTGGTTAACTGTGAAAAAGGTTTGTCCTTCCCCTTGTTCATAAGCCTTCTGTTTGTCTGGAGAGAGGGATTTTTTCTCTCTCTTCCCCACGTCACAGCTGAAAATCCAGTGGAAGTGAAACTGCTGATACTGTGTTGCCCCAGGAAGAAAACATCTTTAAACAGCGGCATGGTTGATTTTTTTTTAAATATTAGACCATGATTCCCAAAATACACCGAGGCATTCTGGGTTGCTTATTTTTATTCTGGTCTGGTTTGAACAACACAGCCTTAAGATGTTTAATAGCTCCTCTCCTCCCTGTGTCGGACTTTTATCATGGTCAGTGGGAGCTTGTGCATAAAACATGGGGAGGAACCTCAAATCTAAAAAGTGTCCATTAAAATGACATGGTGTTAAGTGTAAACTGTCTGATGCTGTCACAGAAATGCTGTCTGGTTTCTTTCTTTCATTTTTCCTGTTGGCTAATTCATTTAGAGAGTCAGATTTCTCTTGTGACCCTGTTTATATATTTAAAGTCCCTGCAGTAGTACATACATGGACTGCATGCCCCAGCCATCTTTCCTAGATGAGAATGCTGGGAGTTGCAGTTCAGCAACTTGTTCTATCTCTATATAAACAGTGCTGCAACATTTCAGACTTAAATCTCTGTAAAATAATACCTTTCATGTTTGTAATAGACCTCCATGGAAATTGAAAGGTACTGTAGATGCAGTAGTATTGTCCTGGGGCTCTTTCACACTGTACCATTGTAGCACTCTTGATTCTACTTTAATTGCCATGGTTCCATTCTGTGAAATCCTGAAACTGGCAATTCAGGGAGGGACCTTTGCAGTATTCAGGCAGAGACCTCCACTGGTGCCTCTGACCAAACTGCAAAGCCCACGGTTTTATAAGGTAGAGCCGTATCCGTTAAAGTGATATAATTATGCGGTGTGAAAGTGTTCCTAGTCTTCAAAACATCCAGCAGCATGTACCTACTTGAAAGATGTGCAGTCCAGAAGAATATCTACTGCTTGACTCTGCAGTAATGTATAAAAAGACCATTTTCTATGTGTCGCTTACTTCAAAAAGGTAAAGATACAGTTTCATGTTTTGTTTTTGTGGAATGGGGGCAATAAAGCACAGAAGTGTAGCCTGCCAGACAAAACCAGCTTGAATGATTCTTACTTGCTAGTTTTTTGTTTGGTAGTATTTTTTTTTATCCACCCTCTAATGTAGAACCTTCAGCATCATGTCCAGGAGACACTTCACTGCTTGATTGTCCTGATGTCATAAACTGGCTCAAACGTGTGTCAGAGAGCTGCAAACAAAGTGTGTCTCTCTATGTGAGAATATTCACTGTTGATGCCCCCTTTTCTTGAGGAGACCCTCTATCTGAATTCTCAAGTACACTCTTTTGCCCATGATTGGCTTTGGAGCTACTCTTCTTGATTTGTAGAAAGTCAGCCTCACACCTGTTCATGCAAATAGTTTTCAAGCTATTGTGTTTGAATAAGAGAAGGTGTATTCTGTTGGTCCTGGCCCTCAAGTAAAAGGGGTGCATTTAAATATTCTTGGTGTCCTTTACCACCAGGCCATGAGAACATGTTGACTAATTCCTTCGTGGGGACACCTTCAGGTTTGGAATGGATTTAAATGCTGTTGAACGACTGTTTCCCCCCACCCTTGAATTTTTGAAGTGGACCTCAAATAAAAGTTGCACTAGCCATGTGAAGGGGGGGGAGCACCCTAATATCTTGTTTCCACCTAATTATTCAAGAGTACCTGGGATGGAAATGTATGTGTTCAGCTTTTACCTTAACCATATCTCCTTGGAAGTGGATCCTGACAACTTATTTGCAAGCAAGGAAAGGTGGGGGTATTAACATGGTTTAGCTTCACCTTTGATGTATAAAACCTGATCAGGCTTTTGGCATCTTGTTCTATCTGTCCACTTGTGTTAATTTTCCAAAATGTCAATGAAGAGTTTAAATAGGATGGATTACTTGGAAGGGAGGTTGCAACTTTGGCTAATGCAGTAGTACTCCTATATAAAATGCTACTGCCTGTATTTTAATTTTTTGACATTAGCTCACTGTTGGGATATCACAAGAAGTTTAATGGCATGTTTTGACCACTATCCAGTTCTGTCTTCATATTTTAGTTAGAAGTATTAGTGCAAAGTCTGTAGTTCTAAAACTACTCTTGGGTTGGAGCAGAGGAAACAACACCTGCCACCTGCTTAAATGGGGGTGTAATTGCTCTAGGAGAAACCCTCATTATTGCAGCCAATGTTCAGTGTTCATTGCTAAACATGAGTTACAGGCTGTCCACAAAACACTGCTTTTGCGTGCTGCTCATTGCTGTAGATGAACATGTCATATTTTGTAACCAAAGCCGCAAACATAAAAGTAGCACAGAAGGAAAGATGCCACTCTTTTTTTGTAAATATTTTTTAATTCAATATCCAAAAAGAAAAAAAGACACATGATTCAATTTCTCACCCCTATTAAAAGAAAATGATTTCCTGCTTCTCTCAGGCTGTATTTTAGGTATATTTCTATGCTTCTCCATCCTTTCTTACCATCTCTTATTCAACTTGTCTTACCCTTACAAAAACAATTTCCTTATAACAATTTACAGTCTAAGCATCGAACCCTATAATACTGGTGTTCCTCCTTTTTAAATTACAAATTCCATAAAAGGGTTCCATATATCTAAGAAAGCCTCTATTGAGTTGCCTCATGGCCAAATTAGTTAATTATCTGAGCCAATAGCACTTGATTCTGCAGTAACATAAGAAGGCCATTCAGATGAGGGAATCTAGTAGCACCTAAAACATGACTGGTTTCTTCTAGTGGGTTCCCCTGCTGTAGTTTCCTTCATGCTGTTGACATCACAGCTTTCAGAATTGCACACCTGCTGTCTGGCCTCAGTTTGGAAGTCCCAATAGTATCTGGGGCCTTGGAGGATTGACAGACCACCCTGAAGGGGTGGTGTGACACCGGCCCTTTCCTAGCTGGATTGGGACTGCAGCAATTGCATGGTGCAGCCCTGATCCAGTCTTTCTAGGGCGCAAAAAGGAGCCACAAAAAGTGGCTCCTTTTTGCGCCCTGGAAAGGGCATCATAGCTGTGCTGCTATAGCTTGGCAATGCTCTTTTGGCACTGTGTTGTGTGGATGCAATGTCGGAGAAGTGGCATGACACCATGCGCTGTGTAGAGTGGCGTGCGGTGTCATGGCACCCTGGCAGTGGAATCAGGACGACTGTCATCTGGATGCAACACCCTAATTCCACCCCCTGACCGTCCTTAGTGGCTAGTCTGAAGAGGCCCATACGCTTGGGATCCACTGATCTGCACTCTAAATAAGTCAGACCATTTTTCATTTGGCCAGTCACCATTCTCATGGTTTGTAGCTTCTCGGAACAAAAATATATTGAAAACCACAAAGTGTGCCACTTTTGTTTGTTGTTGTTGTTAAATGACAGTACTGCAGCCACAAGGTTATGAGTTTGATCCAGGGCTCCAAGGTTGACTCAGCCTTCCATCCTTTTATAGGTCAGCAAGATGAGTACCCAGCTGGTTGGGGGCAAATGGTTTACAGATTGTAAACTGCTGAGTCCCCTGATAAGTGGTGTAGAAGTGTAAATGCTGTTGCTAAATTGTCATGAAGAAAAGGTTTGTTTTTCCAGCAGTTGAGAGCAAGTGTAAAAAAACCCCACAAAACCATAGAGCAGCAGAACCTGAAAAACAGTTTTAATTTTTATGAGTAGCAATTTTAATTTTTATGAGGGTGTTGCAAGTAGCATATTTATGCTTGAATGAGCAGATTTCCAAGTAGAAGTATGGAGACATTTCTGGAATTGTCCTGCAATGATGTAGCACCCAGATAGGAAGTGAGGAGTACAGTCATAAGTTATTTCTTGTTGCAAGGTTTTTAGGTTCTGTTTTGGAAGCACAGTAGTTCTCCCTCCCATGGTGGAATCAATCGTTGCTAGTTTCTGTGACTTAGCATGAATGCCAAAACGGGATTGATGAGACGAATGTAGTTGATGACGTGGTGCTCTAATCCATAATGCCACACACCTATCGTCATACAAAAACACCACAAGTATTGAAATCTTGATTTGTGAGAAAGTAGTTTCTGGTAAACATGATTTAAGTTTAATAGCAAAGATGATAAAATGTTCAATTTGATTTGTATTGAATGTTGTGAAGCCCACCCCAGCTCTGTGTGGATGTTCAACCAAAATGTTCTGTTAAGTAAAAGCAGTGCTGCTCAGCAGGTGCCATTTCATAGATGAACCAAGAACATCTGTGTAATCTTTATGGTCAGTAATTTTTCTGTTTGTTAATTTAAGCTTAACTGTTCTTATTTTCACTCAATTAATCACTTCTCTATTTTCTTAAGGGCAAAATCGGTATCAAGCCAAAAGAAAATGGAATAAGACAGCACAGGAGGAAGTTTTACTTGGTTCGCCCATCTCCTCATGGATAGCTCTTGTGCAGATGTCTATGTTGGATTTTTGCTTGCTTTATATAGGTTTTAAAAAATCTTGTTTGCTTTATATAGGTTTTTTAAAATGGTGTCCTGAGTGGAAAGAAATGGTCTGTGTGAATGGAGAACAGACTAACCTTGGTAACTTCTTGGAGCCTCGAAAAGAGAGGTGGATGAAGCCAATTCTTTTTTCTTTTTGTATGCACTTGAAACCCTTTGTCCTTGGGAAACCCATGATGTATGCATCATTTCCATACCTTCATTCACTCAAAAGTCCTCTTTCCCTTAATGTAGTACCATCATAAACAAGATGACTGTCACTAGCTCCACTTTGACACTTGATGGCATGTTACCATCGCTGAAGGTACTAAGTGCCAGTTTACTCAATTTATTAAATGTTTATTCATCACTTCTCAGCCTTTCAGGGCTCCCAAGGTGATCCACAACAGGTGACACAACCTTCTTTGAAAACCAACATTAAAATAATTATTTTAAAGTGAGCTATAAAACAGAAACACAAACCGAAGCACACATTTTAACACTGCTCAGAACTATGTGGAACAAAGCAATCCTGGTTGCCTGCCAGAAGCTCATTAGCAGTGGAGTTGGCCTGATTTTTTCAGGGTGGCCTGTGTGTGGCTACAAGGGGGTTTCCACTATATAGGTGCTCACCTGGCCTTTTCAGGGGGATCAGGCCCATTAATAGACAAGCCACAGGAACGTGGCTTCTGGACAGGATCATAGGAGACAAGGTGGTCTTTTGGCTACCCTGTGGATTATCGGTTTTCTTAGTCAAACATTTAGGCATTGTGCCTCATGAGCCTCCATTTCAGTTGTGTAGGAGTACATTCAAGAATGGGGAAAGTTGCTTTGTTAGGCCTGTTTACAGACTGCCACAATTAAAGCTGGTTCGGGTCTCTTTGGAGGCATGCTGTTTAAATGATGCATGCATCTGAAGAATCCGGAAGCTGCACCAAAGCTGCACTCCAGTGTTTAGGAATGGAGTGTGGCTTTGGTGCGACATCCGGACTCTTAGGACCCATGCATCATTTAAATAGCATACCTCCAAAGAGACCCGAACCAGCTTTATTTTGGCAGTCTGTAACAGGCCATAGACTCCAATTCAACAGCTGATTTTTTAAAATATGAGGATCAGGACAAAAGTAGATGCCAGTTTACTGTTAGAACTGATCTTTCACTGTGATGGTTGGAAAGAAGCATCTGTAAGGCTACCATGGTCAGATTTCCAACAACAAGCCTTACAGTAGCCCTCATCTACATGGTGAATCCTTCCCTCTTAAGGGCTATAAACTCAGGCAACAACAACATCAAATCTTACCTAGAACTGTAAAGATGACAAACATTTGTGTAAATGCCCCCTCTAGTGGTAGTAGACTATATGTAGCTCCCCAGTAGCAGATCAGTAACAGTCTTGTTTGATGAGGCCAGAAATAGACCAGAATTGAGAATGTGTAGTTTTCCTTGTTGGGGAGTGGGTGGGCTTGAATTAAGAATGGTGAAAGGGATGAAATGCTTGTCAGTAAGTCCACATAATAAAGGTATCTTGTAGCTGCTTTGTGAGAAGTTGGTTTGCTGCCACGCTGTAGGATCAATGATGTTTGACATGGCTTTAGTTGGCATGGATTAATGCTATGGAATCCTGTGATCTGTAGTTTGTTGTGAAACCAGAATTTTGACAGAAAAGGCTTAATATCTCACGCAGCTACAGATCTCAGAATTACATAGCACTGAACCATGGCAGCTGATGTAGTGCATTGCTTCTGCAGTGTACTGCATTAATTCTGCATGTAGATGCCGCCTAAGTATTTCATCTGATGCCAGATACAAGTATGTGAAGAAAGTGATAGCAAAATGGAGTATAACATGGTGTAGTAGCATGGTATTGTAGTTTGAGCATTGGACTCTGGAAATGAGGGTTTGATTCCCCTGCTTGGCCATAGTAACCTACTGGGCAACCTTGGATGAGTCACACACTCTCAGCCCTAGAAAACTGAGGCTTAGCGTTGGCATAAGTCAGAAATGACTAGTAGGCACACAACAGCATGTGTATGCTTATTTGCATGTATAATAATTCCATGTCACAGTGAAAAAGATGCACAGCATATATCTGGATATCTAAATATTGTAGAGTCCACAGTCATGCTATCATGTTCATGCCCCGCTGCCCTCAAGACTGAGGGTAAACCGACAGCACAAGACAGTGAGTGAGTCAGGCCATAAATGGCAAGCAGTTATGAATATGACAGTGTTATATTTCTTGGGGAGAGAATATGATGGCGTAATACTCCAAAGCACTTTGGTAGAATTATGCATGTTGCAGGGCCTGGTAAACCTGTGATCTGACAAATCAAATGTAACTGTTATGGGTAGTGGTCTGGAACTTGATTGGTTAGGACAGGAATGGCCAGTTTTAGATCATCTTGAGCCACAGGCTGCAACTTATTTTTAAGGGGTTTTTTTTGGGGGGGTGTGTGTGTGTGTGTATGTGTGTGTGTGTGTGTGTATATATATATATATAATATTGCTGTAAATATATAATATTGCAATAATTAATTGCAATGTTAAAGCCACAAGATGGCTGTATCTCCTTAGCAGAACATTGTAATAGGTAATACTAACATTTTAATGTAATCACACAGCTAATTGGAGACTGTGGCCTTTTGGATCTTACTGATAAATCCTTTGAAATCTAGTTGAGCATGATTACTATTAGTAGTAGTCAGCTTTTTCACAAAGGAATCAAGGTGGATTCCAACAGGATAAATAAAACATCAAACAATTAAAAATTACAATTAAAAAAACCCCAAAACCCAACCCCTCCCCCCAATCATAAAAATAGTGATCAACCCCTAAAAAATGATTATGGTAAACATCAAAAAATTTAAGATTGTCCAATATGAATACACTAAAATTTTGGGCCGATATAAATGGCAGGCCTTGGAGCTAGCAACGTAATCCCTCTTTTCCTGGGCGAAGCCTGTCAAGAGAACAGAAAAGCCTGGAGCAGATGCAGATTTATCAACTTCTTGTGCCTTATGAAATTTGGGGAAGGCCCTTTAAGGAGCAAATGAGGTGAGGCCTATAACATTATTCCTCTAGAGCAGTGGTTCTCAACCTTCCTAATGCTGTGACCCTTTAATAAAGTTCCCCATGTTGTGATGACCCCCAACCATAAAATTATTTTCATTGCTTACATGCAAATATGTGTTTTCCGATGGTCTTAGGCGACTCCTATGAAAGGGTCGTTCGACCCCCAAAGGGGTCCCGACCCACAGGTTGGGAACCACTGCTCTAGAGTGTCTGATACAGTGGATCAACATTTTCTCCCAGATTGTGGCAGGGACAGGAGATATATATTTTTGTCATATGATAGTTTCTTGGAAATTCACTGCAACAGCAGCCAATGGTCCACAGCCTACTACTGAGCAGCACTGGTCTATAGGGTATAGTTGGAAGAGGAGAAGGTGTGTATGGGGGTTGTTTGTTGTCATTTCCAATTTATGGCAGTCCTTAGATGAACCCATCACAGAGTTTTGCCTTCCCCTTCCTCTGAGGTTGAGAGAGTCTCTGTTGGCTAAAATCACCCAGTGGGTTTCCATAGCTGAGCAGGGATTTGAATCCTGGTCTCCAAGAGTTGCAGTCCAATGCTCAAAGCACTACGCCATGCTAGCTTCCATATTTACAGCGCTTCATAAATAAAGGTTAATAATAATAATAATAATATTGGATGGCCGTGGTTTGTACATCAAGTCTAAATTTGTTGCTCACAACTTGATAATCTTTGATAGTGGTTTGACATTAAAAAAATTTTTTTTGCATGTTTCAAAAGAATACATTTATGTCTTAATGATTAGCATTAACTCAATAATTTTGTCAAAATTCTATTGGCATGGAATCAAAGTGGGAAGGGACTATGAAATCCAAACATACCTAACTAAAGCACCCCTGAGATGGCCATCCAAGTTTTGTCTAAAGACTTCCAAAGAAGGAGAATCCATCACCCTCTGAGGCAATCTATTAAACTATTGAGCAGTTCTTGCAGTAAAAAAGTTCTTAATGTTTAGATGGACTCTTTTCTTGTGATCGGAATACATTTGTTTGTATTCTAGGCACCGTAGTAGCAGAAAACAAGCTGGCTTCATCTTCTGTGTGACATCCTTAGAAATACTTTACTATCATGTCACTTCTCAATCTTTTCATTTCCAACCTATTAACAAATGTCCATGAATTAATTTTTAGATATAAATGACTTGTGCATTAGAACGAATTCCAACATTACCAGGTTGTAGCATCTTGATCTTTTTCCTCTGTCCTCCTTTAGCACTCTCTTCTCTGTTATTTATGCTTTCTGTGGCACTTCAGCAACTCCTCTATCTTGCATGCCAAGTTCTGCTGTCCTTTGCCTTCTCTGGTGGTTATACAAGTATCCATAAAATCAAGCTACACATTATTTTAAAGATGTAGCTAACAGGGATCTAGCAATAAACATTGTAAGTGTGATCTAGCAGTGGAGTTCAGGACCTTAGTAGGAGGCAAAATGTTAGCACAACCTGCCAATGCACTATGAGCTCCAATTCAATTAGGTCCCTCTGTATACAAATGCAGAGCTGCAAGATGTTTCTTTAAAGCTGTGTGTAGTTTGGATCTCGGAGTTGGAGTGTGTGCACAAAAGGCATAGCTTATCTTGGTTGGCTCAAGGGCATAAACAAGAACCCAACAAGAGCACTCCTGGTCAAACCAGGGTTCAGTATTTTATTTTCTCAGTGACCCACCAGATGCTCATATGGGAAGCTTACTAGTAGGATATGAGTGCAAATGCACCTTCTAGTTTACATCCTCCAGCAGTGGATATACAGAGGTGTTCTTTCTCTGACACAAGGTGTGCTTGTGTATGTGCTATTGAACCATTATGACTAGTAGTAACTGGTATTTTGAACTCCATCTTAGACCTATAACTGTCCCCTGAAAGAGCTTCCACATCATTTTGGCTGCTCCTCATCATGACGGAACACTTTGAATGTTGGACTATGACTCTGGAGACCAGGGTTTGATTCCCAGCTTGGCCATGGAAACCCACTGGGGGACCTTGGGCAAGTCACATGCTCTCAGGGGAAGGCAATGGGACACCTCCTTTGAACAAATCTTGCCAAGAAAACCTTATGCTAGTTTTGCCTTAGGGTCACCATAAGTTGGAAACAACTTGAAGGCACATGACAACAAAGAAAACAACCAAAGGGTTCTAGCAAAAAGATATGTATAAGGAAATAACAGCACCCTTTAAGATACTATATTGTTTTTTTGCTCCAGGGTGCTGTTATTTCCTTATACATGTCTTTTTGCTAGAACCCTTTGGTTGTTTTGTTTGGTTTTTTATCTTGGGTTTTTTCAGTTTGGTTGGTTTACATGACAACAAAGTCCAGAACCTCAAAAGATAGGGTTTGTCAAGATAACTGGCAGGATGTTTTTATAGGTGTGCTTCCTCCTAATTTATTTATTTTTTACCTGCCTCTCCCCATGAATCAGGGTGGGGAATGACAGCAAATCAACAATGCACATCAGTTAAAGCACATTAATTAAAACATGCAGCAGTTTAAAAGGCTGTGCAAGTCTGTTTCTCAATTTGCTTGTGGAAAATGTGCCATTCCATGAAAATGGAGATATTCCCTTAATCCGAACATCTTTGTTGAGATGTCCCACAAAAATTACTTCTAAGTGCAGTTAAAAAAATATTACTTTGGTTGAGCCTTTAACGAAGTCTGACATAGGAGGAAACAGTGGGAAGGAAAAATCTAGGAGCTGCCTGGCCCAGCACAACAGTTTTAGAACAATTTTTATCTGCCTGAAATCTTTCACCATCTCATCATGCCAGCCAGGAATGATGGAAGTTGTAACCCTAGACAGCTGAAGGACCTTCAGGTTGGTTTAGGCTGGTAGAGACAGTGTGGAGGCAGATGGATGAATGGATAGACCTGGTATAAGAATGCTACCCATGTTTCTTTCCAAATGGACAGTGCCAATATTGGACTAAATTTCCCATCCTGCCTGGTCACTGGTTTTGGTTATGAAAGTTCGGCAAGGTCTGGATAACTAATAAGCTGACACCTTCTGGAATGGTGATGTCAGTTGCAATTCTACCTTACAGTTAAAAACTATAGGCTTTTCTGTTTGACACAAGCTCTTGCAGTGTTGTGGCAACCTTACGAAAAGCACAGCAAAGGAACAAACAACCAGGATTTGTGGGAGTTTACATTAGCTATTTTTATGTTTCTTTGCTTGTTGATAAGACTCTCCTGCATTGGGGAATTGTTTGCCTTTCCTTTTTCCTTCTTGATTGGCACGAAGTTTAATTTAAGCTAATCAGGCTGAGCGCACGAAAGGAAAGTGCAGCTCTTGGCTGATTGCAGTGTAGAATGTGGTTTGATGAAGGGCTGCAATAAATAGTATATATTTTTATGCACCTCTCAGTAGGATTGGGAGGAAGAAAACTACCAAGGGAATAATTCACTCTTCTATCTGCTTAGGAGGAGGTGCAGGAATGGACAAGAGGAATGTTGTGAGGAAAGGGGACTGTTGACAGAGTTTGGAAAAGTTAGATCTATGGCTCTGGCTGTTTTGGCTGGAAGATTTTATAGAGCTATAGTCCAAAGAAGAAGAAGAAGAAGAAATGTTCCCATTGCTTCCATGCCTTTGTGTGCTTTCAAGAAACAGCTGGCTGGATATTTTGGTTCAATGGGAGCAGGTAGTTCCTACATTCTCCTACACAATATCCATCTCTTTTAGAATAACATTGATTGAATCTGCCATTCCTGAGCCAATTTGGTGTCATTTGTAGCAGAACAGACCTTGGACGTTTCAAAAGGCGGATGATAAAGAGAAGAAATACACATTTCTTTCTTTTCAACTAGTACAAAAAGGAGGGTGAGGTGGGTGGCGGGGGGGAAGGTTCTCTAAGAAATCTGTCTATATTTCTAGAAAGGCTGAACAAGAGATTGTAATACATATAATGGACAATCTGTTTGATATATAAGGTTGAAAGCTGGAATCAAAATTCCTGTTGAACAGCATTTGCAAGCCTAGCCCTTTAGTTAAAGGTAGGTTTTGACAATTTTACCATGATTCTTCAGTACAAAATGTGTTCCACGTGGAAGAGCTTTCAGTCCCCTGAAAAGTGAAGGACACAAAGAGCCTTGCATTTCTTTATCCTTCCCCATCCCCCTGGTTATTTCAAAGATAAAAATCTTTGAAACAATTTCCCCTACCCTAGGGCCATCTGTTCAAAAGTGACTGTAATTTTCTAGGTGAGTGCTCCTCTTCAAATATTCTGCAACCATGTCTATCTTCCATTGAGCTGGAACCTCAGGTGCCAAATAGAAAGGGAGTGTAAAGCATTCTGAAGACACACATGCTGTTACCTGGTAAGAGTTCTCACAACACAATTTAAGAGGTTAGCATACAATCCTCTGTTCTTGCCACAATTAATGAAAGAATACACATATGTATCGGCTTGGGAGAAGTACCTATCATATGTGTCTGCAAGCACTGTAGGAGCCATTGCTGGTCTGAGACTCTTTCCCAAACTTCTTCATCTCTGCCCTGTTGCTTTACCAGCATGTCTTTTGGGTCTTTTAGTTTTATTTCTCTCTCTCTTTTTAACACAATTTGGGCATGGTGGCAATGCAATTTAAGTGGATGAGAGGGGGGGGGGGGAGAAAACATTTTTTGAAAGGGTGCTCTCTCATCCTGGAGAGAAGTGGCCAGTGAGATGCCATAGGGTTTTGTGCTGGGCCCAGTGCTATTCAACATCTTTATCAATGACTTGGATAAAAGAATAGACGACATGCTTATCAAATTTGCAAATGACACCAAATTAGGAGTAGTTAATACCCCAGAGGATAGGATCAAAATTCAAAATGATCTTAATAAAGTTGGTACAAAACTAACAAAATGAATGCCGGCAGGGAGAAATGAAAGGATGAAAAAATGAAATGCACAGATATAGGAAGTGAAAGGGATCTAGAAGTCCTAGTAGATCTAAACATGAGTCAACAGTGTAATGTGGCAGCTAAAAAAGCCAATATGATTCTAGTCTGTATCAATATAGGTATAGTGTCTAGATTGGAGGATGCTCTCCCACTGATGAATGATAGAACTGGTAGTCCACTCAGCTCTTGCACATGGAAAGGGGAAAGGTGCCATCTTCCTCTTTATCTCAGGCAGAAAAATGTCTTGGGTTGACCCTGATGTACATACTGGTTTCATTCCATTCATTGTCATGGAGGCAGCCGTTGGCCTATCTGCAGAATATGCCATTTGTATCTTTGTCTACAGTGTTTATAAACTGAGAAGAGCATGGGGTAAGAGCAGCGTGTTCCCATAAAAGCAAGAATCTGACATAATTATCTGAAAGCCAATACAGTTTGAACGCTGGTAAACATCTGATGGTGAACAGCTATTCCAGCACAAAAGAGCACGCCTTGAATATTCAGAGCTGAAACAATACATTTAAATAAAGTAAGAAGCATTATTGTCACTGTATTAATGCTGTTTTTCCCAGTGTGTTGTCAGCAGTACCTTGGTTACAGAAAGGGGTCAACTTTTAATTGACTTTTAATTAGAAGAAGCATGTGTTTCTCCCCTACTAGGCATTTGCAAGTAACCACCAGAGAATCCCAGTTAACAGTATAACCAATTTGTAAGAAATTCCAAAGCTTGTTTCCTTTGCAGTAAAAAGTGCTCCCTTGGCACCTGGAGTGTGTTAGCCAAAGATACCTCACTATGCCAAATAGTACTGCCTGACTTCAAGTTTCACAAATTGCCTTCCATGTGGCATCATACCAGGATTGGGAGTTCACAACCTTCACCATCCTATCCCTCCTATTTAGTCTCAAATTCTACAGTAGTTGCTGCCCTATTTCTAAATTCTATTAAAGCTTGGAAAACTTCAAAACCATAAACAGAATTCTACATGCACTACGTACTTCATTACATAAGTATGTTAATTGTGTAGTTAAGTAGTGTCTCCTGGCCTAACCCTTCCAAATCTAATTTACTGGCAGCAGCCATATGGAGAAAAGATGATCCATTCTTCTGGCAATTGGAGTGTGGGTGGATGATGTTTTCACTCTCCTTCCCGGCAGCCAGGCAGGCTGTGACAAAGAAATGTGACAGGAGTTCGGCTTCTAATTGTCACAGCCTTGCTTGCTGGTGGAAAGGGGTGGAAATGTCATCTGTCTATCCACTGATCACCAGCAGAATGAACCCACGTCTCTCAGTGTGGCTGATGCCTGGAAAAAAAGATCTGAAGGCATACAATTGAGGCAACAGTGCCATGATTGTGGCTATGTAGGGACCATGAATACAGATCTACTATGGACACATAACCCCAGGTTATGCATAAATCGGATCCTGAATTCCATCCCATAGTTCCCAGAATTCTCCATGGCCATATTGAGGATAGCTGGACCATTATGCTATGCTGGCTTGTTTCTAAAAGCCCATACCTAAAATGCCTAGTTCAGGATTCTGTAGGATGGAACCATGGCAGAAAGTGGGATCATAGTGGTATACTGTAATTGTGTCAAGTGAAGGTGTTTGTCATTTTTTATTTTATTTTTAAATAATTATACAGTCCCCCCCCCCCCCCCCCCCCCTGCGATATACATTTTTCACTTCTACTTTTATCCTAGTAATAATTCAATGGAGTCAGATGTTCACAGCCTCAGAAAATCCCATGATAGGTTTGACTTAGGGTCACCATAAGTCAGAAACAACTTGAAGGCACACAAGAACAAAGTTAGGCTAAGAGATGGTTCCTAGCCCAAGGTCATCGAGTGAGTATCAAAACTCAGGTCTCTTCCCTCTTGTCCTAAATTCCCTTTCTGTTTCTAGAGTCAATAGCTTAGTGGTTAACCAACATTTACATATATCTAGTGATTCAGTGAGGCTACTCCACCTGGAACTAGCAAATAGATTTAGGCTTTACCAAAAGCAAACCAATGAAAACCCAACCTCCACTGCAAGTGTGTACATAAGCTGCCTCTTTACTGTCCTTTTATTACGTTCCTGTTCCTGAATATAACACCACATAATCACTGGATTAGCGATAATTAATAGAATTCTGAGTAATCACTGGATTAGAATTCATTAATGATGTTACAGGTAAGCTTGGCCTTATTTTAATGAGAGTTTCAGAGTGGTGATAGATGAGAATTTAGCTGTCTGCCTAGCAAGTGCTAAAATACAGTAGCTTTTCTGGGCAGGAAATTAGATACTTTCTGATATTGTGTCTCTTCAAGTCATTTTGGACTTCGGTTGACCCTAAGGTGAATCTATCACAGAGTTTTCTTGGCAAGATTTGTTCAGAGGGTTTGCTTTTGGCTTGCTTTGAAGCTAAAAGAGTGTGACTTGCCCAAGGTGACCCAGTGGATTTGCATGACCCAGCAGAGATTTGAACCCTGTTCTCCTGAGTCCTAGTTCAATGCTCAAACTACTACATCATGCTGTCTCTCTTTTACAGGTACTTTTACAGATGTAGCAAACTCTGGATAAGAAGAAACAAGAGTACCATGTATAACAGCCAAACCATTTTCAAACTACATCACATTGCTTATGCTATTCTTTATTCTACATTCGTGTTTAGCTGGTAAAAACATTTTCTCTAATTTCTGCCCTCTACGTTTTTGTTGCCCGCTTGCTGTCAGCTTTGATGCAAATGTAGATTCAATGCCTTTCAAAGGTAGTCTTTTATAGAGCAGAGGTTATACCTAACCTTATCAATTCTGTCCCCCTCCCCAATAGTGTTACTTCAGGTGAGTGATGTCTTCTCTGCCAGATCATATCTATGACAAATTTAGAATTTCAGTCTCATTGCAGAAAACAGAGACAATGAAAAAGAGCTGGAATCTATGGTTCAGTTTCATCAGACACCTGTTAAGGCCCCCAATTCTGCAAGGGAGCTATTGCCAGTCTCTGGAGCCTCCTACATTGGTGTTGCAAGCAAGTGAGCAATGAGAGGAACAAGTTGAACAGTACTGTCTTTTGTGTGCCTTTTCTTCTCTCACTGGAAAGTGGTGCCACTTGAGCTCAAAGGAACGGAAACCAAAATGGCAAGGAGGAAGAAATGAGTGCACTCACTGAGCAGAGGGCTGGTGAGAG
The DNA here is from genome assembly GCF_019175285.1 of Sceloporus undulatus. Classification (NCBI taxonomy): domain Eukaryota; kingdom Metazoa; phylum Chordata; class Lepidosauria; order Squamata; family Phrynosomatidae; genus Sceloporus; species Sceloporus undulatus. The sequence goes on along the minus strand of NC_056522.1, from coordinate 195,987,273 downwards.
CCTAATGCCTAACACCCAAGTATTTGAAGGGGTGTCACATTGAGGATGGCGCAAGCTTGTTTTCTGCTGCTCCAGAGAGTAGAACATGGAACAATGGATACAAGCTCCAGGAAAAGAGATTCCACCTCAACATAAGGAGGAACTTCCTGACAGCAAGAGCTGTTCGACAGTGGAACACACTCCCTCAGAGTGTGATGGAGTCTCCTTATTTGGAGGTCTTTAAGCAGAGGCTGGATGGCTATCTGTCAGGGATGCTTTGACTGAGATTTCCTGCATGGCAAAGGGTTGGGCTGGATGACCCTTGTGGTCTCTTCCAACTGTATGATTCTAAGATACCCATAGATCTTATGATATAGGGCAGGATATGAATATTTACATCAGGGACGTAGGCAGGATTTTAGGAAAGGGGTGGGTGGGTCCAGACTAAGTGCCACCATTATAATGGAGCTTGGGTGCAGTGGCGCAGCAGCACACACCATTCATTTTTCTAATGGAGCGGGGGGTCCGGACCTCAAGATCCCCCCCTTGGCTACGTCCCTGTTTATATATTACATAATCAGTACCCTCCCATCCTGAAACCAGAATGGCAGTCATGCTACACTCTTGCAACAAAACAGAGCAAAATCCTCTGGCACTTTAAAGACTGGTAGGCTGTTAGCCAGTGGATTGTTGTCCATTGCATCCAGCACATTCCCTTGGTGAATGTAGACACATTTACAGGGTTACAAATGTCTACAAAAGGCCAATTCAGCACTAAGTATGTGATCTGTCTATGCAAATGTATAAAGGATATAAGCAAACTGAGCATTCACAACAGTAGTCACAGTAAAAGTGCTGTGTTTCTAGCTAGGACTGTCTAATGTAATACTGGTAGGTAGGGAATAAAAGAGCCCCAGAGTCTCAATTAAGTCTGAATCAGTTTAGGACTTAGGGCCAACCCAAGGCATCTTACCACCTGAAGCAGATGAATAGATGCCACCCCACCAATGCTTTAAAGGCTAATTAAATGAATTTGTTAAATGGCCTGAATTTCCTCATTTTGGCTGAATTCCATAGACCAATTAATTTAAAATGCAGTTACTCCTACACTTTAATGGATTAGTTATTTGGGATCATTAGAATTTTTAAGAGAGGTTTTCCCTCTCTGCCAATAGAACAAGACAGGAGGGCCTCAAGAGAAGAAGGTTGAGACTAGAGGAAATAAGTCCTATGGTTTTCTGATGGCTGGCTTTCATAGATTAGACACAAAAGAAGTGATAAGGAAAGAAACACACACAATAGTAAACCCTTCTAGAGTGGAGGAATGGAATGGGAAGGGGGGTTTGCCTAGCAAAAGGCCTTCAGAGATAAGCTCTGCCTTCAGACCCTTTAGGACTGAAGGCAGGTGCCTCTGTGGACGCTAGTGCAGTTTTTCTGGGTGGCAGTTGAAGAATGGGAGAGATTGTGAGTCACTACCATCCTCCTCCTGTAATTTATATTTTAAATTTTATTATCAAGTCTTTAAGTGCTTTTATCTGTGACCCATCTTTCCAAGAGGAAGGCAGCAAAATAAATAAATAAATAATTTATTGATTTTATTTTCTGGTTTAGAATATTATTGTTCGAGATGAGCTTTAATGAACCTGTTGCTGTTGCTATGTGCCTTCAAGTTGCTTCCGATTTAAGGCAACTCTAAAGTGAACCTGTAATGGAGTTTTCTTGTCAAGTAGGCAGCAGTAGAAGGCTATTGTTGGCAGGTGATGGTCTGAGTCATGCTGGAAGATGAGCAGACGAAAGAGTCCTCAGAGGTATGGTTGATGTGATTAAGTCCTGCAATGGTGTTGCAGGAGGAGGTTTGTTGCTGGACATAGTTCATGGAAGTATGCCAGGACTGGCTCTAATCAAATCTGTGCACTCTAATTCAGTCCTGTGCGAAAACACGGGCATCATCTAAAATCCAATAGGCATCATGTTGTATAGATTTTAGGTAAAAGGAATAGTCCTAGTGAATATGTCAAAAATACCCAGAAGGAACTGGAATGATAAAGCAAGATTCCTTGCTGGAATCCAACTTGTGGTCAGTTATTACCCCTCTCCCGCTCCATTGCAAGTTAAAAGAAATGGAAGCTGGCAGTTGTGAGTTACCTAGAATTTTGTTAGTATCTGTGTTACAATGAAAATGTGCCATTTGTCCCTTTTATGGCATGGTTTAAAATGGCCTGCCTGATGTATGCTGGGGAAATGTATACGCAGTGAATAATTCACTACGGCATCTGTTCCCCAAGACTACATATATAATTTTCCTCCCAGAAACTACCTAATATGGTGTCTGTGTTGGCAGCAATTTCTCTTTCAGTATTTTAAACAAAGGTTTATTATTTCAACCAGCACATTTCACCCCAAGTGTGTCAGCGCACTGCAGAACTGATTTTGATCTATGTTTATAGGATGGGTGAAAACTCAGCTAGAGTCATAATTTTCTTCTTTGGCTTAGCGGAATAAGAGCTGTGTATATACTTTGAGTAAACAGTCCAATTTGGACAAGCGAAGAAGCGCAGCAAACACACCATTTTGATGTCTTAAAGCACTCAAGAAATACTGCTATCTAATAGTTTCACAGTATCATCTGCTTTATAAGCTGAAGTGAAAGATACCTCCTTTCCTAACAATTTATTAACATTGCCAGGTTTGTAAAAACTGGGTTGTCTTTTCTTCCGCTCTTGAAAATGGAAGTAAAATATATTTGCCTGATGCCTATTATGAAGCGTTATACATATTTGTCAGGGTATAAATAAGCAAGCACCTTTTGACTTTCTTTCAATAACACACAGCGGATACATTCCAAGATCATTTTATCAAGTGAGTTTCTGACATCTCATGGTATTTTAAGACTCACAATTTCAATACAAAGGCTAGCATAGAAAAAATTCTGGATTTGTGTTAATATTTTTACTTTCCTTGATGCCTGTCTCACATTTCAGATGGAAATAGCCCAAGGCTGGCCCAAGATATCTGGCTGCCTGAGGCAAAGAACAAGATGGTGCCCACTCTATTTCATGTCCTAGCAATTGAATCTTAGATATGGGCAATGGGAGGACCCTGTACTATACTTGAAGACAGCAGATGAGTTTAGGGGATGAAGAACACACACACCTCTGCCCCCCAAGAGAAAGAAATGGAACCAAGGAGGAATGCCTGGTCAGAGGGCACCACGGTCTCTCAAGATCTGTGGCCTGGCTCTTTTGCCTTAGTTTGCCACATGATAGAGCAAACTTGGAAGCGGCAAAGGTTGGTGAGGAAGGGGGCATTATAATAAATTTACATTTCAAAAGTATCATGAATGGAAATGATGTGATACATTTTTGGTGATAAGTACCATTTCTAGGCCCTGCCCCCCTCTCCCCAAAAGTTACAGAAAAGTTACAAGAAATGGAATGAGCAATGGAAAGGATTGCTAATTATTTGTGATAATGTTCATTGACAGTTAATTTCCTTTGGCAGCTTTGCAAAAAGCTACACAATAAATTCATTTTTAAAAAAACCTAAAAACATTCTGAGCTCTGTAGTAGAGTTGGACTTGAGATGGTCTTAATGTGGTTTTGTATTTCAACACTTCTAAAGGGCAGTGGAATCCAAGGCTTAAGCAGTGACTTGTTGAAATCAATTTATCTTTTAACTTTGACTTATATATGCTGGTATATTCACTACCAGCTCTATTGATTACAAAGGATTTGTTTGAAAAATGAAATAGAAGAGACTGTTGATGTGTCCCAAAAGCTGTTGCATCTTGGCAGGCAGCAAATGAAATTTCACAGCTGGGGACAGATGATGGTTTCTTCAGAGAGCTGAAGACAGCTTGAAAGAGACCTCTTTGCTTGCCCCTTACGTCATCATAAACTACATTCAAGTTGACTTTGTCTCTTGGTGATCCTGTGAATAAAGCACCTTGAAGCCCTTCTCAACTGCACTGCTTAGGTCTTGCAGGATCAGGCCTGTGGCTTCTCTGATTGAGTCTAACCATCTGGCCTTCCTCTCTTGTTACTTGTCTCCATCTTTCCTAGCATTATCATCTTTTTAGTGAGTCAACTCATGATGTGGCTGAAGTACAATAGCCTCAGTTTAGTCATCTTGGCTTCCAGGGAGAGTTCAGGTTTGATCTGTTATCTTTTTGGCCATCCATGGTATTGTCAGAACTCTTTTCCAGCACCATATATCAAATTAGTGGCTAAGGCACCCCCGTAGCCTCCCACAGTTGCCCAACCCTACTGTAAGGGATAGTAGCAGGACCCCCAAATCCTTGTTGACCCAGACCTCACACACCCCTTAGGTAGTCCTAACTGTAAGGTTTTCTGTCCCATATAACCAAATACCTTGCCACAGATGAGCAAGAGGCACCATTTTCTACTCCACCTCACTCAACCAAATGTCTTGGACCAGGTCTAGCCAGGGAGGAATGCATAAATGTGGTTAGGTGACTTTTCTTTCTCAGAGGCTTTGTTGACTGAGGGATGCTTGTATATAAATATCTTAAGAGGAGAAAAAGCAGTCAATGAAGGCTTTTTAAAGTACATATTCCCCACCCCAAGTTGGGGAGAAAAAGAGAGAGAGAGAGAGAGAGAGAGAGAGAAGCATAGGATCATAGAGCTGGAAGAGACCACAAGGGCCATTCAGACCAACCCCTGTCATGCAGGAATACACAATGAAAACACTCCTGATAGATGGGCATCCAGCCTGTGTTTAAAACCTCCAAAGGAGTCTCCACTACACTCTCAGGGAGTGTGTTCCTCTGTCGAATAGCTCTGTCAGAAAGTTCTTAATGTTTAGGTTGTTGTTATTATTATTATTATTATTATTATTAACCTTTATTTATAAAGCGTTGTAAATTTACACAGCACTGTACATACAATCTTTTAGTCAGACAGTTCCCTGCCCTGAGGCTTACAATCTAAAAAGACACGACACAAAAGGAGAAGGGAGTGGTGGTGGGGAATAGGAAATCTCTTTTCCTGTCGATTACTCCAGGTCCTAGTCTCTAGAGCAGCAGAAAACATGTTTGCTCCATTCTCAATATGACATCCATTCAAATATTTAAACATGGGGGCAAACCTTCCCTGAATAAATCTCACCAAGAAATGCCCATGATAGGTTTGCCTTAGGGTTGTCATAAGTTGGAAATGGATTGAAGGCACAGAACAACAACAACAACAACGTTTAAGTCACCCCATAACCTTATTTTCTCCAAGTTAAACATACCCAGGTCCCTAAGCTGCTCCTCTATAGGGCATGGTTTCCAGACCTTTCACCATTTTGGTTACCCTCCTCTGGACATGCCTCAGCTCGTCAATGTCCTTTTTGAATGGTAATGTAAATTGTGAATGTCAAGGTGAGCTTCAATCAAAGCAGAACTGGGTAGTACTATTACTTTGCTCAATCTAGACACTTAGCCTAGTATCATATTTGCCTTTTTTAGCTGCTGCATCACTCTGTTGACTGATGTTCAGTTTGTGGTCTACTGAGACTCCTAGGTCCCTTTTGTATGTACTGGTGTCGATTCAGGTGTCACCATCCTATACCTGTGCATTTCATTTTTTTTCTGCCTGAACCTTGTCCCTATTGAAATTAATTTTGTTCAGTTAATAGTTCCTAGATGAGCAAAAATTTGAGAACAGGTAGCTGGGACTTGGAGGAGGAGCTTTAAATCTCTGTGTACTGTATTGGTCCTGAACAAGAGCAGAGCCCCATGTGCTTCCATAAAACTAAAAGCAAAAATGAATTAATGTAATGGCATGCTATATATTTTAACGTACCATGCAGTTTAGTTCTGGGACAACTCTTCCTCCTCTGCAGGAATTTGCTGAACAGAAGGGAGCCTGCTAATGTGGAATTGTTTGAACACAGAATCCACTAGCAGTTAAATTTATCTGTTAAACTTCTAAACACATCTTTGCTTATAAGGATAATTCACTCTGGGGTGAGCACCTCTAACAAATGTTTATATAACTTTTTAAAATTGATACACATGTATAGTAAGGGACAAGCTCACAGTGGAATAAAAGCCCCTCCATGGACCAGTCCAGAGTGAGAATAATTGAAGACACAAACAAACTGTCTCTGTTAAGAACAAAGATAATAAAATCAATGTGCATGCCCAAACACACTGCCCGAGGGATATGTGTGCTTCTTTTGAGCTAACTTCAATGCCTTGTCTCTTTGAATGACAGGAATGTAACTCCTCTGGCACTGGTTTTGAAATGTACATAGCTACATCTGGGTATAGAGCTGCCCAAATAATGTGATGCATGGGAAATACAAAAAAGAAGAATATCAGGGCAATCCATTCTATAGTTTGCTGTTTTCTAAGATCGTTGCCTGAAAGTATCTAAAAGCACATCTTAGTAAGAGCTGCTCACAAAGCTACACAGGAAGAAACTGATGTATGTGTGCAAATCAAATGTATTTGTTACATTGCAGTTGCAGAAGGAATGGGAGCCAGTTTTCACCAATGCTACATCATGGGCTATGCTGGTGCATTTTGGCCATCAATATGATTTGGGGCCACACTTTTTTGTGGTTTGGGGGGCTCTGAAAGGTGGGAGAAATAAATGACATTTGTGGCTGCATTTAGATTGTTTTGGCCAGAGAAAAATTGTCTGAAAATTGGTAGCCATTTGTTTCGGATTGCGTGGGTTTGGGGGAAGGATGCGACCATCTTCAGGGATACACGAATTAGACCCAGGGGCTGCTTGCAGCCCATAGTTCCCCCTTGCCTAGGTTACATGATCTTTCAAGTTTGAACACATTACCCTATTGATCTGTCAATTTATAGGTATATATGTATACACACACCCACACACACAGCCACAGAGTATATATATAGCACAGCAGGACATTTAGAGCTAATTGCAGTTTCCAAAGGTGTATACATAGGGTTAAAAATATACTTAAAAGCATGACTTTCATGTCACATGCAGATATCTCACATATACATGGTTCTAGAATTTGTTTACAGTTGGCCCTCTGTATCCATGGATTCTGCATCCGCAGATTCAACCGTCCACACCTTGAAAATATTTCCCCTCAAAAATTCCAAACAGCAAACCTTGATTTTTGCTATTTTATATAAAGGACCCCGTTTTACTATGCCACTGTATATAATAGGACTCGAGTGTCCACAAATTTTGGTATCCACAACCAAATCACAATACCACTCTCTCTGTGTATATATCTTCAAGTCACCTGTTGACTTATGTATGACAACTCCATGAATTTCCTAGGGTTTTCTTTAACCACATGAAACTTTGTAGATGTAAATACATTTAGGCTCTGCATATGATCTTGTAATTTAGAAGTATAATTTTAATTTTGCTAGTTGTTTATGTCACAACTATTACCTTTACATTCAGCGATGTATGGGAATGACAATTTATGACTAACATTAGTCCAAAAAACATTACTAAGGATTCTGTATGGTGTGGTATGGGAAGTGGTCAGTAGGGTGGTTACATTATGAGTTACTGCATGGGTGACGCCAGCTCTAGTGACACCACTGTTGATAGAAATGAAAGCAGAAATAGAAAAGAAGCAGAGAAGAGGCACTAGGGTGGGTGAAGGACTAAGGGCTTTGTGTTGGGTACTTTGTCTAGTTGGTAAATAAAACAAATATTAAGATAGTGTTGCAAGATGTAGGATATTTTCTCTAGCATGCAGTTAGGCAACAAGGGGAAAAACCCATGGAAAAGCAAACACAAAGTCTCTCCAGAGGCCTCCACAAAGATGTCTTCACAGGAAAAGCAGGTCTCTTCATGGTGGTGCATTTGATTTTCTCCACCTTGTCTTCAGAAGGTACCTGATTCCTGTTCAACATGCCTGTAAACATGATAATGAGATGGAATTACAGGAGCCATTGACGGAGGCTGTCTGAATGGCTGCCAAGATGTTTGTTGATTGCTGGTACGCTGCCAGGCCTCTTTAGAAATTAAGGGATTCTTTTAAATCATAAAATTGCTTTGTATTGAGGGGTAATTATGAATGACTGCAAAGCATTTCATATCAAGCAAATAAGCCTATTTTCATTCCCCATACTGATTGGCACAGTGTTTTGCATCTTTCCTGTAGCAATTAACACAGCCCTTGTGTATTAAGTCAATCTGTCTTATATGGGCCTGTGCATGGAGAATTTCATGCAGAATTTGTTATCTGGCACTGAATTATGGGAGCTTTCTATTCTATAGATCGTTCTGCTTTGTAAATACATTTGTGGCGTTGGCTTTTGAGGATGTGATTATTCACCGATTTGATTAATATGTTCTCTCTAGGAATCTCTAGGTCCTATGGTCAACTTTCACCAGACATTATGATGGAGGACATAGAGATTCCTAGAGAGACCACTTGTCTAGACATTTATAGGTCCTCTAGCACAATTCTATGGTCAACCTCTATCAGATGTTGACCACAGAGTTGCACTGGAAGACCTAGAGATTTCTAGAGGGGTGACCTCTCAGGTTAAAAAAAATAGTGTTATGTAGTTTTCCCACTTTCACAGGGATCCTGCATCTCTAACACCAATGAATGTGGAGTGCCCACTGTAGAATAATTTCCTGCTCTCTTCATGGTTAAGTAACTCTCTATTTCCCGCGATTATGAGGACACCTGTGAAAATGTTGTTGATAGCAAGACACCGAGTGCTATATAATTCTCCCGTAAATGGGAACATTTCAAGGAAGCTTCCTCTCTGGACTAGTTGAATTCCTCCTTATTTTGCTGCATTTACTGTGCATTTAATTGGCTGTTATACTGTTTCAATACTGGGGATTGTTTGCTGCCATGAATGAAATATCAAATTTTAGAATAATTAAACAAACAAACAAACACCACACATTGTTTGTACTGTTGTTCAAAGTGCAGGGCAATGCATGCAATTTATAAGTGAAAAATAGAATGCGCATTATGTGTCACTGAACACAAGGTGAACAGGGCTTTGTCCAATTTTTTTGTTGCTTCAAGTTCCTCAATGTGGGTGAGTGATTCAGATATTGGAAAAATTCTTCTTTGGGATTACAACTCCTTTAATCTCCCACTGACCACACTCATGCCCACCAGTGAATTCTGGGAACTGTTTGTTTGTTGTCATGTACCTTCAAAGTTGTTTCTGATTCATGGCAACCCTAATGCTGCCCTATCATAGGGTTTTCCTGGCTGGATTAGTTCAGAGGAGGTTTGCCATTCCATTTCCCTGACGCTTTCTCTGGAGTTTATCAGACAAGGGAAATTGAAAGTATAATCCAGTGACAATCCGAACGCAATCATGAGGTTTCACATTATTGTGTGATAGACTACCACATACAATTTCAGGCAATGGCAAGCTATTTTCGGGTAATGGGAAGTCAGTTCAAATGCAATTCGAATTCATGTAAATTCGCTGAACTAGCAAATTCACATGAATGCGTTCTGGCCCCACTTTCTTTTCATTCGAAATTAAGAGAAATTCCTCCCGTGTGATAAACTCCTGTCTCTCTGTGGCGCAGCAGGAAAGTCAATCAACTGCATAGGAACTTGAGTGCATTCCAAATGTGCAAATGTAACTAGAAAATGTATGTAGAGAGGTCTTGTAGCACCTCTGAGACTAATTGAAAGAAAGAAGTTGGCAGCATGAGCTTTCATAGACTTAGATCTACTTCCATCTATGAAAGCTCATGCTGCCAACTTCTTTCTTTCAGTTAGTCTCAAAGGCACTACAAGGTCTCTTCACATACTGATTCTACAGACTAATGTAACTAGAAGTAACTTAAAAAGTAATAGTGCTAAAGGAGTGATGGTATCCCTCCTGAACTGTGATCTTATTTTTATCTTTGTTGTTGGGGGAAAAGAGTAGTATTAAATTTACAGTGCACCCGCGTTATATGCAGGCACGTCATACGTGGCTTCCAGCATACGCTGGAAGCAGTGCTGGGAAAAAAAACTTGTGCACCTCAGAAGAAATAATGAGGCGTGTGCCCACCGCATGGTGGGCACGAGCCTCATTATTTCCAATGGGGCTTGAGTATACCCATTTTTCTTTTACACGGGGGGAGGGGTGTCCAGAATGGATCCCTGCGTAAGGGAAGGGCCCACTGTATAATGTTGTGTGCCTTCAAGTTGTTTCCAATTAATGGCTGCCCTAAGGTGAATTTATCATGAGGTTTTCTTGGCAAAATTTGTTCATAGAGGGTTTGCCTTTGCCTTTCTCTGAGGTTGATAGAATGTGACTTGCCCAGGGTCAGCCAGGAGATTCATGGACAAGCAGGAATTGAACCCTGGTCTCCAGAGTCATAGTCCCACATACAAACCACTATACCATGCCATCTCTCTTTTATTAAACTTATATGTAATGTTTATTAATAGTATTAAAACAGTATAAACAAGTTATTTGGAAGACATTAACTCTGTCAGATTACAACTGCTATCATTCCTAGTTAGCATGGCTGTACTATTTCAGGATGGTTTGAATTGCAGACTAACATGGTCTGGACAATGCCAGATTAGGGAAGGCTTGGCTGGAATTTCTATCTCATTGGCTAGATGAGCAGTTACTTTCTGTAGTAATATGAGATGAAGTCTTGATGGAATAGGGCTTCTTGCCTGTGGTTATTTTTGATGAAGCCATTGAGCAATGATTAGATTAAATTGCCATTGCCCTTGTCATTTCTGATGTCCATCTGCAGCTGCAAAAGCATATCCTGGGGCTTGATCTCATCATTGCCAATGTTGTAGAGATTCTGACAGGTTTTTCTTTCTCTTTGTTTAAAGTTTCCTTACACCTTGCTATGCTCACTTTGTAGCTTCTTTGAAAATCCATGTTTCTGTAGAAGGGGCCAACTGAATCCTTCATCAAAAGCCTGAAGCATAATGTTGCCCATTTGCTCTGGGTTTGGACAGTTCATGATGGCAAGAAAAAATGCCTGTTTATGGGGAAAATACATTAGACTATTGTTCCCATCATTCTCAGATAACACACCATGTTTGTCTAGGGATGATGGGAATTGTGCTTGGCAAAGTATTAAGAGGGCTGATCAGTTATCAGCATTGATTGTTGCAAGCAGAGAACATACATCTTTAGAAGGATATCCAAATTTGGTCTTGATAAGGACAAAGTTCAAGAACCATTGGTCTTGAGAAATAGATAACAGATCAGTCAGAAGAATTTCAGTTTCATACACAAAGATGAAGATTTTAGGTGAAATTCTGTGACTTCTGTATTACATCAGATGCTCACAATATTCAACCAGAATATCTGTGAATATGCATGAATAATCCATACTGTATATAAATGGGTTAGGCAGAATGCAACAAAATACAACTTTCTCAGAAATTTCTTCTTTCAGCAGAATGTATCTGTGTATAAATTTGCAGCAAGAGATTATCTGGATTATAATTAGGAAAGGTGATCCCTCGGTTAGAAAGTACATAGATGCCCCATGACTTTCTAGTGATTCAAGCAGGGAGTCTAGTAATCTTGTTCTTTTTGTTGTCAATGCTTCAAAAGATCCAAGGAATTAATGCCTTGACTACAGCATAACATGTTTTGTGATGTCTTCTAAACCTTATCCTGCTGCACAAGGGCAGATCACACTGGGCCCAGGAGATTATTACACTCATAGTTATAGCCATGTATCAATTATTTGAAACAGAGCCACAAAACTGCCAGCCAAAGAGTCACTACGTCTCTGAGGGCATTGTTAAAAAGGAGATGCTGAGCGGCTGTTTGTCCTGCTGTGCCACCCAGCACTACTCTCACTACCATATGTCACTTGCTCTGAGGTCAGAGCAAGGTGCCCAGCATAAAGCACATGGCTGGGTGCCTCGTTCTGACCTGAGAGCGGGGGATGTATGGCAGCAGTGCTGGTGCAGGGAGGCACAATAGGCCATGTTGTAAACAGCAACTCAGCACTGCAACAGAGAGCTCTGAATCTTCCAGGAAGATCCAGAGCAAATAGTGAGCTATTTTAAACTGTTCTAAGGGGGTACAGTGGCGTCGGTGCTGAACTGGCTGCACATTGTCCAGCCAGATCACACCAGAATCAGTTTGGCCAGTATTTAAGAAAGCTGTTCTAGAGACAAAATACAGAGGAAGGGACTAGACCTCTAAGAAGTCTAAGTAACCCTTTTCAAACTTCACATAGCAGGATTCTGTAGGATTCAGCAACAACAGTACTATTTCACAGCTATTACTATGTAGTGTAGACACAATCAGGTGGTCAGCTGGTTTTCTGGAGCCACATGTGACTCAGTTATATTGTATACCCTACCCATATTGTTTACCCAATATGCTGTAATTTGAGACTGAGACTTACCCAAGGTCATGCAGTAGGTTTCTATGGCCGAGTCCAATGCTCAAACCATTATACCATGCTGGCTGTGATATGTAGTAACATAATGCCAGTCCTCTACTGGATATGGATGTTATGGAACTTCCCAATTCTTATTCCCGCAAACCTAAGTCCTCCTATGAAATTGTAACACTCCAGTAGGATTCCAGCCATTAATTGCACTCAACCCAGCTTAGCTTCCCAAATCAGACAGGATTGGGTGTGTTCCGGGTTGCATGGTTACCACTGGGCTATTCTAAATGTCAGGTAAATAGATTCATAAATACACAATTTGTTGCCTTAGAATCATAGAGTTGGAAGAGACCACAAGGGCCATCCAGTCCAACCCCCTGCCATGCAGGAAATCCAAATCAAAGCATCCCCAACAGATGGCCATCTAGCTTCTGCTTAAAGACCTCCAAGGAAGGAGACTCCACTACACTCCAAGGGAGTGTCTTCCACTGTCGAACAGCCCTTACTGTCAGGAAGTTCCTCCTAATGCTGAGCTGGAATCTCTTTTCCTGTAGCTTGCATCCTAGTCTCTGGAGCAGCAGAAAACAAGCTTGCTCCCTCCTCAATATGACATCCCTTCAAATATTTAAACAGGGCTAACATATCACCTCTTAACCTTCTCTTCTCCAGGCTGAACATCCCCAGCTCCCTAAGTCGTTCCTCATAGGCCATGGCTTCCAGATCCTTCACCATTTTAGCTGTCCTCCTTCAGACATGCTCCAGTTTCTCCACATCCTTTTTTAATTGTGGTGCCCAGAACGGGACACAATATTCCCTGTGGGGCTTGACCAGAGCAGAATACATTGGCACTATTACTTCCCTTGATCTAGACACTATACTTTTATTGATGCAGCCTAAAATTGCATTGGCCTTTTTAGCTGCCGTGTCGCACTGTTGACTCATGTTCAACTTGTGGTCTACTTGGACTCCCAGATCCCTTTGACACATAGTTTCGTTCAGCCAGGTGTCGCTCATCCTATATCTGTACATTTTATTTTTCCACCCTAAGTACAGTACCTTACATTTCTCCGTGTTGAAATTGATTTTGTTAGCTTTGGCCCAGCTTTCTAATTTATTAAGGTCGTTTTGTATTTTGATTCTGTCCTCTGGGCCTTCAGATGCTACATTTGCAAGTGTACATTTCAGGTGTACGCTCAAAAATGTAATGTGTAAAATGTTCCTTAAAAATAAGAAGTATCGAGTACTTATGAGTAAAGATGTGTTGGATTGTTGTGTAAATCATTCACCCATGGGGCAAAGCAATGAAGCATACAAAATATGCAAAGCATATTTAGAAGTAAGATGACTACTTTCCATATGGTACTGCCATGTATGTGTGCTTAAGGGTGTCATCTTAAAAGGTGTGCACTCTATCTCACATGCAGAAATCATTGCTTATACATTTCTTGAAAAGCTTCAAAACTAGATAACCATTTTTCACCCAAAAGACATAATTCAAAAGGTGTGTAGATGGATATACTTTCAACTGTTTGTGTGTGGCTCTTGGAATTAATAATAAAAAAAATAAAATCTCCCTAATGCCTGTTCTAAGCTATCCATTTTGAGATCTGAAATGACACAAGTGTAGCAGTGAGGCTTGATCACAATTACAGGAATGTTCAAGAGGTGATGAAACTTGAATTTAGAATCAGGTACTTATTGAGACAAATCACTAATCAACGTTCAGGGACTGAAAATACATAAAATACCATGGAAATGATGAATCTCACCAAAAGGATTCAATTTAAACATTTGTTTAAACATTTTTAAAAAATATTTCTTGCACCTTAACATTGACTATGCTAATTATTTCCAGCATATCTTCACCTATACAAAATTTCATTTTATTTACCTTTCCAAAAGTTTTGTTTTAGGGATGAAGGAGAAACATGTCTGGTCTGAATTTTTGCACAAGTGCACAAAATGCTAAGTTGCTGGATCTACAATGGACAAAATACACTTGTGCCCTGAAATCTGTAATTTTTTATGATTCAGTTTTGCCACTTTATGCAAAGGACATGATTTTGCTACATCATTGTTTTTAAAGGGACTTGCGTATTCACAGATTTTGGTATCCAAGGGAAGTCCTGGAACCAAACTCCAATTGATTGCAAGGGTCCACAGTATAAGGAAAAGACCAGGTGCAAAAATGCATACATTGCATGTGTATGTGTGGGAGGGGGGGTAAAGGAGTTCATTAAATTAAAGGGAAATACAAAAAGATCGCAACCTAGGAAGAGTTTATGAAAATTATTACATTGGGAGAAATAGGTTTGATGAAAACAAGGGCCAAAACAAAGTGGCAGAAATTTGACAAAATTTCACCAATCCCTACTTTATTTAGTTTAATTTTTATTTCATCTTTCTTTTAACAATGGAGATTATCACACATAAAAAAGGACAGGAGCAAATCAGATCACTCCCATCCTTATCCTGTCCTTATCGCATGATTGCCCAAAGATTATCACACACATCGCGCTTATCCTGTCAATGAAGTGGAATTGTCCTGTCACTTTTCATTAACGGAAACATCTGTTAATAAAAAGTGATGTGACAATTACACTTCATTGATGGTATAACACCTGGATAATTTTTACGTGATAAGGACTGTAGATAATCTGTTTTGCTCCCGTCCTTTTTCACTTGTGATGATCTCCAATGTCAAGGAAGAATCCATAGAGACTTTTCCACCCAGATTTAGAACAATCCAGTGATGTTGTACAAAGAACTATGGCGGAATCAGAGGCCTCATTCAGGCATCTGGAAATACTCAGGAGGCACATGTTCTAATTTTTTAAATTTAAACAAATTCAGCCATTTATAGAATAATTAATTTAAAACTGGGACTGGCATGAGGTGGATGGAAGGAGGAAGTGGGAACACAGGCAGGCAAGAGATGAGACAGGACAGGATTTGTAGATTTGTTTGCTACAGCAAGCTGAGGGTTGTCTGTGCCAAGGTGCAATAACTGTTATTTGCTGTTTAAAGCATCAAGAATCTTTCCATTTTGAAGGGGTGGCTCAAGAGGCTTGGGGGTGCTACACGTTTGAATCTGGTTGTATGCATGTGGCTATATTTTGTATTGTGGGATAAATATATGTGGATGACAGCAGACTTGTGAGGTGAATTAGGCTGATCAGGCAGAAAGAGAGTGACAGGCACAATGGACCCAGTTAATCCCTGAGTAAGTGGCGATTTAAAGTCAGAGTGGAAGACTCATTACACATCACTCTTATGCCTCCTCTCTCACCTTCATGACAGCCATCGAGGAAAATCTTCGTTTGCAAAGGATTTCTGAGACTCTTGCTAGCCTTCCAATGTCAGGCATTAAGAAGTGATTAAAATATAACTGAGAACAGTTTCTGAACTTTACCAGCATTAGGTCATGGACAAGGGCACGAAAATGTAAATCTGTTGTCCATTTAAGAAGGCCTTTGTTCAAGACCAAACTTTGAAAGTTACTTCTTAAAATTAATATGTTTCCATGACTCGTCACAGCATTTGAGGACCAATCTGTTGCCTTTATGCAGTTTTTAAATGATGTAGTTTAAAAAGTACCTATGTGTGACTCGCTCTATTCCATTTAAAATTACTCTTGAAATGACTCTAAAATTACCCTTTATACTAACTTTGAAAATTGGAAAGTGTTACTTCTTACACAAATAAAAGGACTTTATTCCTATCAATTAGGTTGTGATCCAAATGTAACTTCATACAGTTTACTAAGAAATGAAACTTGGCCCATCTGATATGGCTGCATCTGCACTGCACAATTAATGCAATTTGACACTGCTTGAACTGCCATGGCTCTATGCTATGGAATTCTGGGATTTTTCATTATATGAGATATTTAGCCTTGTCTGTCAGAGAGCTCTGGTGCTGCAACAAACTACAAATCCCAGGATTATATAGGATGTACCCATGACAGTTAAAGTGGTGTCAAACTACATTAATTCTGCAGTGTGGCAGCAGCCTATGTTTCTTGAAACTCATTGACCTAATTCCAGATGTTAATATCAAATACAGTAGGACTAATAATAAATAGAATTAAATAGATTTAATGAACAGATTAAATACAGTTGGACCACCATATCCATGGATTCTATCCATAGATTCAATCAAACTCAGTTCAAAAATATTCACACACACAAAAAAAAATCCAGAAAGTAAACCTTGGTGATTTAAAATCAGAGTGGAAAGAAAGAAACACCATTTTACTACATCGTTTTATATAATAGGACTTGAACATCCACTGATTTTAGTATCCACAGGGGGAGGGAGGTCTGGAAACAAACCCCAGTGGATACCATGAGTCCACTCTAGAATTAAATTGAATCAATGGGAATTTAGGAATTCAGCACATATGTGAGTTCCACTGATTCAGGGGCAAATTATTACTTGGATTTAGGTTATTACTTTCAAGCACTGTTTCCAGATTAGATGATGGATTTGTGAAACATCTGCTAACAATAAATACAGTGCTGGAAGACAACAAGAAACATGACTTAGTGTATTCCACCTAGTGCCTAAAATGTACAAACCAGATATCACTACATGTCCCAGTTGTTTGTGGTGTTAGTGCCATCTGGGCAGATTGACCTGATCTCCTAGACCAGTGGTCCCAAAACTTTGGTTCTCCACATGTTTTGGATTTCAACTCCCACAAGCCCCAACCAGGTTGGCCAACAGTCAGGAATTCTGGGAGACGAAATCCAAGACATTTGGAGGATCAAATTCTGGGAACCACTGCTGTAGATTAAGTGTTTACAGGAGCTACCCATGGTTCTGAACTTCTTCTGAAGCTCGAGGTCCATACCTTGAATGTTTATTTTAATGTTTAACCTGTAGTGGAATCACCACCACAGTGGCATGGAAGCCACTGGCTCCTATTGCTCCAAAATAAATACTCAGATGTATGAAATGTAGAGATGCCACATGTCTTTAAAGCCACCGCAATGTCACAGTTGTACCCAAGAGTCTTTCAAATGAGTATGTCTCTCCAATAAGTCATTAATTATGGTTTTAAAATAGGTACAATTTAAGTTATTTTAATTCTGTTCTGAAATTAGTAGATTTCAGAGTCACTGATGCTGTATTATTGGGTAAAATTCTTACCGAAAAATCCTTCAAGACATTTCACTGGGATTTAATTTCCTTCCATCTAACAATCAACTTGAACATCACTTGATTGACAAAATGCATCTGTTTTGTGGATGGCATTGTTGCATGAGCCACAAAACTCTGCTGAAGACCACATTTACATGGAAAACCAGTTTACTATGCCTACTTTTCATTGTTATCAGCCATGAGGAATAGAATATATAGGGAAAAAGTGAGTTCTAACATATATGTGGATGTTTAGATTCAAGTGACCTTAAAAAACACTTGGAGCACCTTAGACAAATGCTTTTTGGCTCTTTCCTGTCTGCTTACAACATCAGAATACATACATACATACATACATATGGTGTACAAAAGGTCTTACACACATGTGTTATTCTCACAACATCCCCACCCCACCATCAAGTAAAAGTCTAGGCCCTGGAGAGTGATGGAGTCTCCTTCTTTGGAGGTTTTTAAACAGAGGCTGGATAGCCATCTGTTGAGAATGCTTTGATTGTGTATTCCATATGGCTCTTGTGGTCTCTTCCAACTCTATGATTCTGTGGTTCTATTTTGTACCTTGCCGGTGGTCATAACTATTCTTCTGTGTTTGCTTCAGGTCAGTTCATTTCAGCAAATAATGAAATGGTCTCTAAGCAGGGCTGGCCCTAACATCTGGCAAGATGGGGTAGCTGCCTCAGGAAACAGATCTAAGGTATCATGAAAGAGCTTCAGATGGTTTACTGACACTGTATGTGATGCTAAGAAGCCTTGACTTGATTTTGAGTGCAACTGAAATGGTCAGACTGAACCTGTACTCTATATACTGTACAGTTCTTGTACATTGGTGAGCAGAGGGGGGCTTTTATTGAGGCACATGGTCTCACTTCTTCAAGGACTGTATTTTTTATCAAGACCATTTCAGGAGGACTCCTGGCTGAAAGAAACTGTCATGGCAACAGTGGCTGCAAGTAAGGAACCAAAAGAAAACTGAATGAAATTTAGGCATGGTTAGGAGCTGGTCTTTTAAAACCATAGCGCTTAATAGGATACACATGCAGTCAGTGGGAATTGGTGCCTCCCATGTTAGAAGGACAGTGAATTCATTCTGGTTTCTAGTACAAATCTTAAAGGAGCTATTTTGAGAATAAGATTTAACGTCTTGCATAGTTCCTTTAAAGTTCAGGCTAAATACCAGAGTGGACCCTCTATCCTTTGTTGTTGTTGCATGCCTTCAAGTAATTTCTAATTTATGGCGACCCTAAGGCAAACCTATTATGGGGTTTTCTTGGCAAGATTTGTTCAGAGGAGGTTTGCCATTGCCTTTCCCTAAGGCTGAGAGAGTGTGATTTGCCCCAGGTCAGCCAATGAGTTTCCATGGCTGAACAACCACTACGCCACACTGACATGAAGTCCCTTAGCCATGGATACTATGCACCTTAACTTAAGTGGTTTTCGAGTGGTGGTGATAGTAGGTGTCATTTGCTCCATCTGAGGCAGCACAATGTGAGTTAGACTCTATAAAATTCATAGTTAAGGTGCTACGGTCTTTTTGTTCATTCCAAATAAACAACGACAGACCTATCAGCTTTAAACTTGAAATACTACAGCTGTCATGAAAAGCAGCAAGGTCTGCTTGCACCCACCAGATGGCAATGTTGTCCTGCAGGACCAACTGCTCTGAGCATTTGGGCTGCCTCCTAAACTGTCGAAGTCAGCGACCGTATGTATAGACATCCGGTGGGTTTCACGAGTCTGAGCAGAATCTGATTTTTAGAGCACTTTTTATGATGATATCATTATTTCTTTACAGCTACAAATTAACTGTCTGCTTCAATATGCGCTGTGTTCTCCATGCCTTCGGGGATCTCCTTGTCAGTTATGCAAGCTTCCAGTTTTATGAGTCTGACACGGTACCAATGAGAATCGAGATGGATTCCTTCAAGACAGGCCATTAGAGACGACAAGCCAACGCTAATACCTTTGGGCAGTGAATCCAGCACGGGCGGCTCATTGCCATTGATTTCCGGCAATTATATTAAAGTTGCCTGTATGAACAAACACCCAGCCAGGCTTAACAAAATAGCCTTTGTTATTCTGACAACATCATGCACCTTCATGGCTGGCATTGTTTTGCTTTAGCAGTTATCCACCTGATGCAGAATAAAATAAAAAGGAAAGAAAAAGGTGGAGGCAGGAGAATCATCTCATATTTCGGGCTCTAAGACTGCATGCTGTGAGGATACAGGAAGCTGGACCTTAACAACTGGCTTTGATGCTTCAGGCTATGGGCTCCATCACATGGAGGAGACAAACATCATTAAATCGTGATTAAATCATGCTAATAGCACAACTGAGAGGAAGATTAACACACCGCTGCATACTTCTCCTGTTCGTATCCTGTGCATAAACAGTAATGGACACGTAATTGGATAAAAATGGGAGTTTCCGTTATTATCCAATGATGTGTCCATTACTGCTTATGCACAGGACATGGATTGGAGAAGCTCACAGGGTGTGATAATCTTCTCCCTGATCATGCTAAGAGCACTGTTTAATCACCATTTAATAATACTTGTCTCCCATGTGAAAAAGTCCTATATGACACTCTTTCCTTACATTGTTGATTCACACATATATCCTGTACCTAGCTTGATCACTTCAGTGTGATGGCCACAGGAAGAATGTTCATGAGCTCCTCAACTTGTCCTAAGGCACAGTGCATTTCAGTCTAGTAAACATCTCAAGTTCACTTGTGATTGCCAATGAACAGGTGAGATCTAGAGGTTGATCCACAGATGCATGATAGTGATGTGATCTCTATCACTTCATGATAGTGATGTCAAGTGAGGATTTGGATGTGTGAACGCACTGTCCTGTATCAATGCTGTATTTAATGTAATCTAGAGCAAGTGTGAGGGAACCAATGTGGTTTAGTGGTTTGAGCATTGGACTATGGCTCTAGAGATCATGGTTCAGATCACCACTCAGCCATGGAAACCCACTGGGTGGCCTTGGACATGTCATGCTCTCTCAGCCTCAAAGGAAGGCAATGGCAGACCTCCTCTGAACAAATCTTGTCAAGAAACCCCCCTGATAGAGTTGCTTAGCATTTCCAAAAATCAGATATGATTTGAAGGCACGCAACAACATGAATACATAAGGGAGCCAGCATGGTGTAAAAGTTTCAATGCTGGACCGGAACTCTGGAAGACCAGGCTTCAAATCCCTACTCAACCATGAAAACCCTTGGGCAAACCCCATTCTCTCAGCCCAAGAGAAAGGCAATGGGAAACCTGCTATGAGCAAATTTTGTCAAGGAAGTACTATACAGTGGCCACAAGGTGGAATCAACCCAAAAACAAATAAAAATGAATGTATAATTTAAAGATTTGACGTAATATCCTACTATTTAAGTTATAGTAATTAATTCTTTATCTGCATTCATGCATATAAATCAGTCCATGGAGAAGTGTATTTTCTCCTTCTACAATATGTCTATGGCTACTGTACAGACAGACCAGGAAGTGGCTGAGGGAAATTGCCTATCTGCCACAAGCTCACTGGGGCTATGCACTGGAGACCCACTTTCTCTGGCTTGTCTCTGAGGATAGGTCTATCCACAGCTATTCATATATTAGTCAGATGAAACCTCCATCGTCGTCGTCGTCATCATCATCATTTGGATTGACAATTGAATTTTTCTTCAACACTGGAGTGAAAGGGCTAGTGTTCTCCATCCTGGCCTTGGACTGACTGACTGACTGACTGATTGATTGATTGAGTACTGCTCCTAGAATATCCTAGCCAGTGTGGCCTGTGGCTACCACAGAAGATTCAGGACAGCAGTGGTGGCTGATGGTTTCCAGTGGGGCAGTGAATCTATTTGGGGTTCTAGGCTGAATTTTAATGTAGCTGTATAGTACAAGGTGCTCAACCGACTTTGGGAAGAGGAAGAGAGGTTAGTACCTTGGATATTGTTGGTAACTTCCATTGAGTCAACCCACTGCTTGGCTTAGGTCCTGAAAATTCAGGCCTGTGATCTCCCTGATTGAGTCTAACTGTGGCCTTTCCCTCTTTCTACTGCCCTTTACCTTTCCTAGCATTATTGTCTTTTCCAGTGAGTCAAGCCTTCTCATGATGTGCCAAAAATACAGTAGTCTCAGTTTCAACATCTTAGCTTCCAGGAAGAGTTCAGGTGTGACCTGTTCAAGGATCCATTTGTTTTTTGGCTGTCCAGGTTATTCTCAGCACTCTTCTCCAGCAACACATCTCAAATGTGTTGATTTTCTTGTTATTCACTTTCTTCACTGTCCAGTTTTTACATCCATACATTCTAATGGGAAATATAATGGACTGAATGATTCTAATTTTACTGATTATTTGTATATCTTTACACATCATGATCTTCTTTACTTCTTTCTAAGTTGCCCTTCCCATTCTCAGTCTTCTTCTGATATCTTGACTGTGGTCTTCTTTCTGACCTACGTTTGTCCAAGGTATGGAAATATTTAACTATTTTGATTTCCCCATTGTCTAGGTTGAACTTATGTAGCTCCTCCATGGCCATTATTTTTATTTTCTTTATGTTCGGCATGTTTCTTTTCTTTATACTGTATTATGATCCCTTTGCCAATTGGGAACCATTCTGTTTCTCCATGTTCTTTTCTAACTATATCCTCTTGTCCAAAATACAGATTTCTCACTATCAAATTTAGTACCTTTAAGAGCATTCTTTTCAACATCTATGTAGTCAAAGGCTTTGCTATAGTCTATAAAGGATATGCTGATTTTCTTTTGAAATTCATTGGTTCACTCCATTAACCATCATAAGTTTGCAATGTGGTGCA
This sequence comes from Sceloporus undulatus, assembly GCF_019175285.1. NCBI lineage: Eukaryota > Metazoa > Chordata > Lepidosauria > Squamata > Phrynosomatidae > Sceloporus > Sceloporus undulatus. Next base: position 195,964,985 of record NC_056522.1, on the reverse strand, counting down.
TGGCAAACCTAGCGCCTCTCTTTTTTGAACCCCACTTGTACCTCATGGGTTTCTCCCTCCATATACAATTGGAGTCTATGCTGCAGACATTTGAACATAATTTTGCTTGTGTGGGATATTAAATCTATGGTCCTTTGGTGCAGTCTTTTGTGTCTCCTTTTATGTGGATGAGGATGTATATTGATTGTTTCCAATCTGTTGGCCACAATTGTGTTTTCCATATTTGTTGCATTATCTAAGGAGCTTATCGCATGCACAAATATGCTGATTTACCTCTTCTGCATTCAGTTCAGGATCTTGGATGTCACCGGATGTTATCAGACCTAAATCACCACCAATCTAGCTGTGATGCCACCGCCAAAATGCACCCTGGGTTGAAGCTTCTCTCAGCCAGCCATTTTTTGAAGTCGGAAGTCTGATTCTTCAGATTCTCTTATATTCTTTTCTTCCAGCCTCATCCTCCTGCCTCCTACATGGAGATTAAGCAAACAACTTTACTTTACAGGCCCAAAGATTAAAGGTGAAATGTTTTTAATACTCTGAAATGCTACCTAAATTCTCAGTATTATTCTAAACTTGAATGGTCCAGTTGGAAACTGGTGAAATAGCAGTTCTAGAAAATGGCATGCCTGTTTCATTGTAAAACATTGGCTGTTATCGTGGGGGCTGAACTATCAGGAAAAAGCAACAGCCACCAGCCATTTTGTGTTCCTTTCTGCTTGACATTGTCCTTAAAGAAGCAGTCTGTCTGACTCCCAGAGGGAAGAGAATGCTCCCAGAATATGGCAAAAGCTACTGTTTTGGGCTACAACTCCCAGATCCCCTAGCCAGCTTGACTTGTTGACATGCTGTCTGGGGTAATCCTGGGAGCTGCAGGCCCAAAAGGTAACATTTACTAAGCTCCACATTTTCCTGTTTTCCCCTTCTTCTGTAGGCATCTCGCTGCTACACATTCATAGGCTGCCTCTGTGTGACATTTACTGAGAAAGATGCAGAGTCTCTTTATAGTGACTGGAGTGAGAAGGGAGAATTCTGCAACCAGGCCTGACGCTTAGCTGCTATTCTTAAAGCTGTGAGTCCTTTCTCTGTGAAGGGAAAAAGAATGTGCCAGCATATGTTTAAAATCTCACATATGTCAGGAGTAGCTTGAGTGGGGAATACCATTTGCTAATAGCTTCCTTTCTACAAAAGCAATAGTAGAAGAACAAACCCCGTGAACTCTGATGTGAATTGCCCTTCCCTCTGCCTCTCCAGGCATTATGCCTTTACTTTTTTGGCAAAAGGTTCTCCTCTCAACTGTCTTTTGAGCACAACAGAACCTCTTGGTTTAATTTTGGCATTAAATATCATTAAAGAGTTTCTTCACTACATAATCTATTTTCCCATTTCCTCTCTTTACCTTATCAGTTTGGGGGACTGAAGCATTTCAGAGACACCTGCATCTAGTTACTCATCACAGCCCAGGCAAGAAATAATTACAGGTGCTTGTGAAGCAATATTGGGAGAATACTGATAGTTTCGTATTCATTGCCTTTATTGTAGATGTGTGAGCACATTTCAGAATCGTGGGATCTATTTTGCAGACTACAGAAAAATGGAATGGTTTTCAGTTGGCAAGGGAGTCAAGCAAGGCTGCATTTTATAACCTTATACTGTATGTTTAACCTCTATGCCTAAAATGTCATATGTAAAGCAGAACTAGACTTGGAGGGGGAAGGAGGCATGAAAATTGGAGGAAGGAACACCACCAATTTAAAATATGCAGAGGACTCCATACTACTAATACAAACTAGCAAAGACTTGGAATGATTACTGAAGAGATATACTTTTCAGCTTGTGCAGCCTGATGATGTGGACACGATCCTTCGAGAGATAAAAGCCATGGACACTGGCTGAGTGGGTAAAGGAGGTAGTAAGTGCCTCCCTATAATAAGGCAGAGTTCCATCTTGCCTAAAGGAGGCGGTTGTAAGGTCTTTGTTAAAAAAAAGCCATCCCTCAGTCCCGCTATAATGAATAATTATTGGTCAGTGTCCAACCTACCATTTTTGGGCAAGGTAGTGGAATGTGTGGTAGCTTTCCAACTCTAGGGGTTTCTGAAGGAAATGAATTACCTAGATCCATTTCAATCTGGTTTCAGGCTTGGCTATGGAACAGAGACAGTTTTAGTTGCCTTGGCTGATGATCTACAGAGGGACCCGGACAGGGGAAATGTGTCCCTGTTAGTTCTGCTGGACCTCTCAGCGGCTTTTGATACCATTAGCCATGGTATCCTTCTGGACTGCCTCTCTGGGATGAGACCGGGTGGTAGTGTTTTACAGTGGCTCCATTCCTTCCTGGAGGGGCGAAACCAGAAGGTGGTGCTAAGGGACTCCTGCTCAACCCTGGCCATTGGCCTGTGGGGTCTCTCAGGGATCTGTTTTGTCCCCTATGCTTTTTAACATATACATGAAGCCACTGGGAGAGATCATCCAGAGCTTTGGAGTGCGGTGCCATCAATATGCCCATAACAACTCTACTACTGTTTTCCATGCCAATCCAAGGAGGCTATCCTGTTCCTAAACTTAAAAACTGCATGAGAAGCCTGGAGAAGCATGGATTGCATACGAGCTGCTTACGGGTTGTCATGGGGCAGTATGATAAAACCCGTCTTTGACTTTTAAATCCCATGTCTATCTTGCAGGTGAATTGCTGTGCAATAATCTCCATGGATCTCCAAAATAAAATCAGAAACAACAAGCAGAAAATCAGCAATCTTCTAGTCTAATCAGTCTGGATGCCTTCTTACAATCTGGTTTTGTAGAACAATTCTCTTCTATTCCCTCCTTGTATCCATCTTTGTTACCCATATTCTCTGGATATGCGGGAGGATTCTCTCCATGTGAAAGAGTTTTTAACTGGTTTGCCCTAAGGCCTGATATGAACAATAAAGAAGATGGCTTCAGAACCATCTTTAATGTCAAGCAAGCAGATACTAAGAACATAAAGGCTAGAATATGTTGTAAAAATAGACTTCAAAACAAAACAAAACACTAACAGTTAGTTCTAGCTAGCTTTCCCAAAAAAATGCTCACAGCCAATCGCAAAGGAGGATACATTGCTATTATAATCTAAACCTGTCCTTTATGATCCTGAATAGTATACTTCTTGCAACCCCAATTTTCCTTACCCTCCCTATTCTTTTTTTCTTTTAGCAACCTAATTGAGTGTGATGGGTTTCTTTTTGTTGTTGCCACTGTTAAAACAACTGGGAGCCAATTGTTTTGCTGATGTAGTGGAAACAATCCCAAGATCTACTAGCAAACCCTGATTTACATTCTGCTAGATCTCATCATGTGAAGCATTTCATTGGCCACACAGTCTAGGCTTCATGGAGGCTGAAGTCCAAAGTATCTGGAAAACACCAGATTGGCCAGGCAACTTTACAACCATTGTGCAAATTTGATTAGTCTGCAGAGGAAGGTTTGAATGGTATTGAGGCTGATGTGAAGGCTAACATGTTTGACATTTGTTAATGTTAAATTCTGTGACTCTCATACATTCGCATTGTGCTTCTGTAGTCCTTTGCCCTTCTGCCCTCTGATCGATACAGAGGTGAAATTCATTCCTCGTGTAACATTTCTGGAAAAGAAAAACAACTATAAATTTATAAAGGAGCTACACTGTATACACTAAACATGCCAGTTAATACTACAACTCAGGCAGTTTTTAATTTTAGATAGATAAGTCAAATTGCTGAAAAACAATATTTGATATTTAGGCATAGTGTACTCAGAAAGACTGAGAACCAATCTTTTATAAACATGGCCCATATTTGTCTCTTCCCAGTCTTTCCTGTAGTTAGCTCTGCTATGTGGATACAGAAGTGGTATGAGGAGTAGTACATCATGAAGTATAGTACCATTGTTTTCAGGTGGGTTTTTATTTTAAACCTCCATGGTAGTTCCTCTGCTTTCTGGCTCCTATACATGGCTAAAAGAGAGCTGAAAGCATTAAATAAAAATTGAAGAGGCAGCTGTTGGATCACCACACAGGACCTGCTTGGGATGCAGATCTTGACCATGGCACATCAGTGTTCAGAGGTAGTAACAGTGATCACCATCTTTGTTGCCCATATTCTGCCAGTCCTTATGTAGCAAAGTTACATTTACTTTGTTACCCATATTCTGCCATCCTTGCAGACATAGTTCAACAGTTTTGAGAACTTCAAAGTCTGTAGAAAACCCCCCAGTTAAGGTGGGGGAAAGGAACCTTCTACACAAAACAGCCCATTGAGGACTGAGCATGTTAATAGCAATAGCACCTTCATTTCGATACCACTGATAGAGAGTTCTGCTGCTGAGCTTGTGAGAGTAGATCTGCTTCTGTATGTACCTCACTCCATGGAAGAAAATCAGAAAATCATGGAAGAAAATTTATGGACCCCAACATGCTGTCTGGGGGGTTCTGGGGAAGTAACTCAAACATTAACTTTTCCAGACTGAGACGAAAACCCCTCCTGCTTTGAGATTCTCAGCAGAAGAAACATGGTTGAAGGGTCACTGAAATCATCACTATGCAGATAGAGCAAAGCTATCCTGACAGGAGAATTCTGTATGTGGCTTGGTGGATGGTGATGCAAAGTCATTCCTCTCAGTGATTATTTTCACATATATTAATCTGGAGCTTGACTAGCGCATGCACATACACAAACATGGAGAGCGACCCAGCTGCCTCCACTGTGCTGAACACAGACAAGCTGTTGGAGCCCAGGAGTGTTCAGGCCCTGACATGTTTCCAGGCAGGATGGCTTTCATATCTGATAGGGTTTTGCTTGTTGCTGTTGGAGTGTCTGGCCACTGGCTGATCCCTTAATGAGAGCTGACTTGTCATTTCCCCAAACTAAAGGCATTACTGCAGGTCTTGCCCATGTATTGTTTCTTGCATTCTTAACATTGGCAGTGGGTGACATCAGCCTCGGATGCTCTCTCCTGGACTTGCTGCAGTCAGTGAATAAACCACATATGTTGGTGGATTCCAAAGACAATTCTATGGTGTGTCTGTGCCTCTTTTCATGGCTCTGAAATCCTGTGTGTGTGTGGCTGGATTCGGACTGCAAGTTATTTCTGTCAGCTGGTTCTGTCAGCATTTGCATGAGAGGGGGAAAGGGCATAGCATAAACTAGTAATTGATGAGACCAGAGCTTGGAGGAAAACAACAACTGTGGGGACTATAATTCCCAGAATCCCCAGCTGTGTTAGCTAGACAAGCCTCCATGATCTTGATGAAGTGAGCCTTCCAGTGAGGCAGCTGGGCAATGTTAAATGCTGGATATATTCGTCTTATGGGCCAGCAGGGGCCTTGATTGGTGCATTTCTTCAGTTCTGAAGGCCAAAGGAACATCTCTTTCTTTCCATCCCACTTCTCTCCCTTCCTTCATGATCCTATATTTTAAAGCTGCTATAAAGTTCCCAATAGAACAAAGAACAAAAGAAACTATTCACTAACCTCATTTTTTTAAAAAAAAGAGTTATTCTGAGCATGTATAGTTTTAAATTCACTTAAATCCCAGTGCTCACAGAATTAAAATGGAGTTTGTTTCTGCTGCCCTGATGCTTTTACACACAAATTTGGGAATATGTACCATTTTGTTGAAAAGCATGGTATATATTTTAAAATGACAAAATGAGTATCTGTTTCCAGGTACATACTTTCTCAGCTGCATCTTTACTGTAATTAAAAACATATATTTCAAAATAAGAAAAAGGAAATGATGCTGGGGATTTGGTTTACCAACGAGGTTTAATGTTGGGCTTCATTGATCCAGATTAATGAAGAAGAGAGCCCTGAGGTCTGCTGCTGAGGTGAATGTGCCCAGAGGTCTGCTGCTTGTAGCCTATGTTTGTAGCTAATCTTGCCTTCTTATATGTCTCTTAAATGGAAGGAAACAACAGGGTTGGACTTCCGTGACAGAGTGAGGTGGCTACATCAGGCGTTGGATGATGGATGGAGCTGGTGGGGAGAGAATTACCATTCTATAGTTATACCTGAGCCTTCTAACCTTGGTTTGTGAGTTCCCCTTGAGGTATGGCAGAGAATACTGACTTGTCACAAGTACTGAACTGCCAGTCCACTTGGCTTATGCATGTGGAATATAGCTGATACCGAATACTTTTATTAATCCTTTAAATGACCACATTTGTTGTTGTTAAGCACCTTCAAGTTGATCTCAAGTCATGGCAACCCTGTGGATGAGACACCTCCAAAACTCCTGGTCTTTGCTTAGTTCCTGCAAAGTCATACCCGTGACCTCCTTAATTGAGTTCATCCATCTAGCATGTGGTCTTCCTCTCTTTCTACATCCCTGCATACAAATAAACATTTGCCTCTTTGAAATCATGATTTAGCAAATGCTCCCACTCCTGCTGTTGTTGCTTCCTGCTTGCTCCTACTCCTCCTTTTCACAGGAGACTTTTCTGGCAAAGGATGAAAACCTTGACCCACTTCAGCTTTTGGAGAGAATTGAAATATGCAATGGTTTGGGGTCAAGCGAGAGATCTAGTGCAGAACGATGTGAGCTTTTTGTGCAACTAGTGGAGTTTAAAAGCAGAAGCTCCAGGTCTGGCATCAGAGAGGGATGAGACAGTTTGGAGCCCAGGTCTCTGTATGTATTGATAGCCTAAGACTATCAATTACTATATATTCTTTCCAGAAACAGATGCAGCATGTTTGTTATTACTAGTTGCTGGGGGTGTATAGGAAGGAGGGTACTGCTGCATTCTGATCCAGCTTGTGGATTTCCCCAAATAGGGAACGACTGAGACAAGGTGAGCAAAAAGCATGATGGACTAGACAGAAGTCTGATGGCTCTTACCTAGCCATTTTAAACTGGAGATGTCAGGGACTGAGTGCAGAATATTTCACATAGTAAGGGTATATTCTGCTATAAGGCTGCATCTGCATTGCAGAAATAATGCAGTTTGACACTGCTTTAACTGTCATGGCTCAATGCTATGGATTTGTAATTTGTTGTAACTCCAGAACTTTCTGACAGAAAAGTCTAAATATCTTGCAAAACTACAAATTCCAGAATTCCATAGCACTGAGCCATAGTAGTCAAAGAAGTATGAAGTCTTACCTACTGTTCCACCCAGTAAGGTTGCCTTGCCAAGTTCCCAGATGATGGAATTGGTCTTGCTAAGTTCTGTGCAATTCAGCCCATCCTGCAGAACAGGCTATGTTGATCTCAAGTGTTTCAGGCATCAGATGGCATAATCCTAAGCAGACCACAAACTGATGTCACACTGCAGTAGTTTCCACTCCTTGCACCTTCAGACATTTCGGATTAGAAGTTCCACTGGCCAAATTGGCTGAGGTTTCTTAAACTGAAGTCTGAAGCAACTGAAAGACAAATGGATGAGAACTACTTTTATGGTCAACAACCATTTTTTTTTAAACCTTAGATGGATTTGCATCCATTTTATCAGGATGTAATATTCAATTCAGAGGTGAATCTCAGGTCAGGGTGAACCCACTCTTTTTTTTTTTTTGTCTGAACTTGTTAAGGAGCTATCCATAGTGGTGAGCATATTTAGGGTTAGGGTGGAACCTTTAATACCGGTTTTAAAATTTTGGATTAAAACCCAGTGCAGATTCACACTAAGATAGAAACCATCACCCTCCACTGATTCAAAGCCCCCTCAAAAAAATCTTTACTTCTTTTCATGTAGTGCCTGATTTTCTAGTTCTAGTAAGGAGGGATTACTGATGCAAGATTTTTCACACAGCCACTTGTGGGGGCCTGATGCAAGAGGACAAGCATTCCTAAGCACACCTTGCCTTTTGGGATAGAGAAGCCTGTCAACAGTAAAACCACACCTTCCCCTTTCACTATTTGCTTTGACCACCCAGAGAGAAGAAATGTCTAAATGTACTCCTAGAGAGGTGAGCATGAATGCATTTTGCAAGGAAGGTAGAAAAGTGCTTTGATAACAGCTTTCTCTCTTGATCCAATTCCATATTCTGATGGAAAAATGTTGGGTGAGAACAGACACTGTACTGGCAGAGCCTAAAGGTCCACCAGGTATAGCTAAGTGTATTCTTCAGCTCCCCACACTGTTAATCTTCCTGTTTGCAGGCTGACCGTGTTCATTCAATGGTCAGGGAAAGATGGGGGAAGATGGAGGAAGGCAGCTAGGCAGCAGCTAGCCACATTCCTGCAACCAGTATCTCCCAGAAACCCTATCCAGTTTGACCAACGATCAGGAATTCTGGGAGCTGAAGTCCTAAATATCTGGAGGACCAAAGTTTGGGAATTACTGAGCTAGAGGAAGATAACATTATCTTACTCGAACTTTGGAAGACTGCTGGGATGTCCAGAAAGGTGCCTGATCCTTCCTGCAATCTTAGGCCCTTATTACACAAACAAAACTTGAAGCTATCCCAGGGTCAATGTGAAGGCAATGTAGGGGCAATCATGGGGTTTCAAGTTTGTTTATCACATGATGCCAAATGTAATCAGGAGCCATCCTAAACACAATCAGGGGTCATTCCAGGGTTAGGTAAATTCGGAGGAAAAGAGGATTTACCTAACCCTGAATGACCCTGGAATGACCCCGATTGTGTTTAAGATGGCTCCTGATTGAAACCCCATGATTGCCCCTGCATTGCCTTCACACTGACCCTGGGATAACTTCAAATTTTGCTCATGTGATAAGAGCCTTAAGTTGGAATTGATTTGAAGGCTCACACCACCACCACATGTCCCTAACAGAAATCCAGCCAAAGTTGCTCAGGATGTTCATTGCCTGTGATTCAGAATATCTGTGCTTGTATCTCAGCATGGCTATGAACTGATTGTGTTTCCAAACCTCACTCACTGAGCCGCTGTTTAATATCTGTAAAGTAGTATTATTAAAGTCTTAGCATGCGGAATGACAGTTTGAGGAAGAATGACATCATATTGGTAATTTTGTATTTTTTTAAAAAACCCTTTGTAAGTTGCAAGGACTATAAAACTCACAATTGTTCAGCCTAGGCACTGGAAATTAAATAAATGACTAGGCTGTTGGATGATAAGTAACTTCATGCATTTGCTTTCGTGGGCCTCATTCACACTACGTTTTAAACTGGTTCACAAATCAGTTTGAAGTGATTTAAATGACCCTGGCTCACACTTGAACTGAATCGCTGAAGCAATTCGGAGAGGGGGGGCATACTGTAGACCCATTTAACCCATGTCTTTTTGACGCTGATTTTTCCGCAACTTTTTGGATAAATTGATTTTACGCAAGTGTGAACCAGATGCGGATTGGAATCAATTTCAAGAAGCGATTTGAAGAACTGAATTCACGAATCGAGTCAGTGCCAGTATCAGTGTGAACAAGACGCAGATTGGAATTGATTTACTATGACATGATAAGGAGTCGCTGGGTAGGGGCAGCGGAAATTGGCAACCTGTGTTCGCTCACCCTTCAGCCCTCATATGGAAGTACATAAATGCAGGATCTCTAAAGCAGGACACATAGTCACTCCATTAAGTATATGTGGTGATGGTAAAATAGACTTGACCTAATCTGATAATTGTGAATCAGCTGTCCATGGAAGTCAGACAACAGCCACTCTTACTATAAAATACATCCTCATTTATGGGGTAGTCTAGCTTATCTATTTGAGGAGGGGCTATCTGCTTGCAAAGGACCAGCCTCTACCACGATGCCATGCTTTTCAAGTAGTGTAAGCCTATCAGTGGCAACTAGTCATGGCGTCTGCTTATTACCTTTGGTGTCGAAGGCTGTGTCTCTCTGCATATCAGTTGCTGTGGATAAGGATGGAAAAAATCTTAGGAAAATGGCTCAAAAAAGTCTTTCTTCAGTGTCAGGAAACTCTGATGAGCAGAATCACAAACTGATGAGAATACTTACAATTTGAGTCTTATTCTGCACAAAATTTGCATATATTTTTTTTGTGCAGGAAACAACTGTTTGTGTTTACAAAATAATATTTTTGAAACTGTTTGCAGTTTAGGACCTATTCCGTACCAAAATTCAGGTGAAGATTTTAGTGCACTACGCAGGACATTTCTGAGCAGGAAGCAACATTTTCCATGGCGGAGAAAAAGTCGTTTCCAGTGCAAAAAATAAAAATAAAAAACCCTGCAAAATTTCCACAGAATAAGTCCTGAAATGTGAGAAGTCTTTGCAAATAGTACAGTTTTCAACCACTTTCTGGCAGTGGGGAAAAAACTGTTAAAAATTCTCATTGATTCCTTTGACAATGAAAAGTGTGAAGAATTTCATCCCTAACTGAGGAACACAAGCAGAGTAGTTGTACTCAGGTCCTACTGGTGGGCTTTCTGTAGGAATCAAGTTGGCTATTGTGCAAACACAATGCTGGACTAGATAGGCCTCTTGGTCTGATGGAACAAGGCAAATTACATTCTTACATTCTTAAGTATGTAGAAATTTCCACCTTCAATCCCTGCCAATTTAAAAGATGCCTTTATGCACACAGGCCTCTAAAGGATTTGCTAAATCTTGGCTTTGGCCCCTGGTGAAGATATTTCATGAGCTTCTTGTCTACTGAATAAAACTCTTTTGGAGGTGGTTCAGTGCTTAAAGTGGAAAGATGAAGCACAAATCTGGAAAGAACTATGGAAGTATCTGTTAGAATTTTTCAAAGACATGGCCATGTAAATAGTCCTGTGACACTTCTAAAGCTGGCAAATTTATTGCAACATAAGCACTTATGACCTTCAGCCTATCAGTTCAGACTTCATGAGTCAGATGAAGTGGGCTGTGATCCATGGAAGCATATATGCTGAAGTAAGTTTAAAAGGTGGTGCAAGACCCCTATTAATTTCTGTTGGATTTTCTTACTGTTCTCCCTGTAAGTCAGGGGTAGGCAACCTTTTTGAGCCGGGGGCCGGGTTGCTGTCCCTCAGACAACTGGGGGGGCCAAAGCCAAAAAATAAATAATTAAATAATTTTTAAAAAATTTAAATAAATAAATAAACTGGGGCAAATTTAGGATAACATTTTCAAATGGTGGACACTTTTTTTTAAAAAAGTGGAGGACACGCAAATTTTTTTGCTGATTTTTTAAAAAAAATGTTAATATAAATGCATGTTTCTGGGGTGTCTATAGACAATTGCCCCCCTTGCCCCTGCACGCGAGAGGCCAAAGGCCCCGGTGGCCATCGGTGGCAAGACCGGGCTGGGGCCGGTCCCAAGGCTTTGCTGGGCCGCATCCGGCCCGCGGGCCGCAGGTTGCCTACCCCTGCTGTAAGTATTCTCATCAGTTTGTGATTCTGCTCATCAGAGTTTCCTGGCACTGAAGAAATACTTTTTGAGCCATTTTCCAAAGATTTTTTCCATCCTTATCCACAGCAACTGATATGCAGAGAGACACAGCCTTCGACACCAAAGGTAATAAGCAGACGCCATGACTAGTTGCCACTGATAGGCTTACACTACTTGAAAAGCATGGCATCATGGTAGAGGCTGGTCCTTTGCAAGCAGATAGCCCCTCCTCAAATAGATAAGCTAGACTACCCCATAAATGAGGGTGTATTTTATAGTAAGGGTGGCTGTTGTCTGACTTCTATGGACAGCTGATTCACAATTATCAGATTAGGCCAAGTCTGTTTTACCATCACCGTATTTACTTAATGGAGTGACCATGTTTCCTGCTTTAGAGATCCTGCTTTACTCCCCTGTCTGAAGGTCTGCTCAGTCAAGGTCTGGTTTAAAGACCAAAACCCTAAGATGGAAGAGCAAGAAGGGCCCATGAAGTTATCCATTAATAGTGAGCATCTGGACAACAGACTGAGCAGCAGGCATACAAGTCATGATCGTTTCCAAATTTGCACCTATATGTGTAAATCACCACATGCAAATATTATGCAGAATTGCACCTTCCTTTGTATTCTTTTTTGGTGATGGTTAAATGACCAGCTTGTTGTTTAATATAGGCAGCCCCTTTCAACAGGTTACAGCTAGCAATGGTCACCTCTTACCAACAGCGGCATGAATTCTCTTGCTATCTGTGGCTAACAGGGTTGCCAGGTGGAATAAGTGACAGGGCTTCTGAATTTGATTGTGTAAAAGAGGGAATTTCAGCTGGCATTGCTTGCATGAAAAGCAACATCAGCTGAACTTCCACCTTCTACACAATTTTTAAACTCCTGTCTCTTATTTCACCTCACAATCCTAGAGGCAACACAAGTGCTGCTTTGGCTTCTCCTGTTCCACCATGTCTGTTACCACCTTCTTCCATGGCTTCTGTCTTGCTCTAAGAGCATGACAGAGGGCAGATGTGTGAGCTCTTAGGATTTTAGCACTGGTTTAGGACTTCCTGAATGTCAATGCTGGAAGACAAAAAGGGAACAAAGTTTATCTTTATTTCCCCCCTGTCCCCCCGCCCTTTCCTACAAGCATTTGACACTCTAAACGTCTTTGTCTTTCCATTCCAAACTTCTAAGGTTTCGTTAGCCCTGGGGAATTTGGGCTATTGGTCTGTTTAGTTTTATTTTTCTTTGTTACAATGCTAAACCATGTGGGCTTCTTGTGCAGTATTATGTCATGCTGGTTGTTGTTGCATGCCTTCAAGTAGTTTCTGACTTATGGCAACCCTAAGGTGACCCTATCATGGGGTTTTCTTGGCAAGATTTGTTCAGAAGAGGTTTTCCATTGCTTCCTCTGAGGCCGACAGCTGCCCAGTCTCACCCAGTGGGTTTCCATGGCTGAGCTGAGAATTGAACCCTGGTCTTCAGAATCAGTCTAATGCTGAAATCACATATCTACCTGGTTTTATTTTAGTTTGTCACATCTGTCTCCAGCTCTTCCAATTGCTCAGTGAAGTGCAGGTGGAGTTCCCAGGGAAGTTCCCCAGATTCATCTTTTTAATTTATCATTTTAATTTGTTTATTTGCAATACCAACACAAAAAATAAATAAAACAAAAAAGATAACTACACAAAAAAGATAAACACAAAATAAAAAGATAAACATAAATACACCCCCATATGACAGAACGGATTAGATTCAGAAAAAAACCTCTCAAAGACAGAACCAGTTTTTTTAGCAGAGTAACGATATTTTTTCTTCTTTTCCATTGAATAACTCTGCATCTTTATTTTCCAAAAATAAAGTAAAATATCAGGGCTTCCCCATATTCATGATACTCTGTTTACTTTCTGAAATGGAACTACATTAGTCATGTGTGCACTTCACATGAACTATATATATATTTGGTAGTTCACTGGCAGTGCACAGACTTTGCATGTCTAATGTTCCTAGGCTTGGTATCTGGTTTCTCATTTTAAATGTTAAATTTTAAAGAATGTTGAGTATCGTGTTTGGGAAAGATCTCTGACTGATTTTCCTGGAGAACTGCCTTCAGTACACAGTACCTTTCTGGCTACAAAAATGTTATCATTCAGTATGAAGCAACCTCTTAGATCTTGGATAAGAATTACTACTTCTCCAGGATTACCCCAGACTTCCAATGGCTTCATATATACAAGAGAACTTTCATTACAAAGTGAACAATTGTGTAACAGTCCCAAGAGGCCATAGAAGCAAATGAAAAAACAGAAAAGTGAAGGAAGCCAGAAGACAAAAAAATGTTTCTGAATAAATATGTGAAAGTGGAGAAATTCCAAAGGGAGTTGGGGGAAAAATGGTTCTAGCAAGCATGCCCTGTCTTTTCAGTTAAAGGCAAAATGTTTCTTAACCGAGGTTGCGGCAGATATGAGAGATCACTTTGTATTTCTTAAGTAGTATTGCAAGAAAAGACAGGAAAACTTTCTCTGGTAGAAGAGATGGCTTTTTCTTCTAGTGCTCTCCCACCCCCACCTACTATACACTTGAAAAAACAACTTATGCTGCCACAGTGGAGCATTATATCCATGTAAGTCACTAGGAAAATCTAAGCCGTTAATATTTATTTATATTCCTCCATTTCCCATGAATTGAGACTTCAGGCACCTTACAAAAAACAGATGCAGGTGAAAACACATATGACTGTATGAAATGCTTGGATAGAAACATACAAGGAGTTATTATTAAAATGCTATTAAACTTTCAATTGAATTAATTCTAAAGGCACCTGTCTAATACTGGAAGCTAAGCATGGTCAACCCTGGTTAGTACTTGGATTGGAGACTGCTAAGATTAATGTCCCTCTAGAGGCATGATAACCTCAGGCCACTGTCTCTTTCTCTACCTCGCCTACCTTGCAAGGTGGTCGTGAAGAGAAAGTGGAGCCATGTACACCACTTTGATCTCATTGAAAAAAATGGAGGGGGGTATATATTTAACTGATACGTGAAGTTAAAACATTTTGAACTGTAGCTTCCAATAGCCAGGGTTTTGTGCATTGTCTCAGTATATCTCAGTATATGCCTTAACAAAGAAATCTAAATACCTAAAGGCACCAGAACCCTAAAGACATCTGATCTTGGAAGCTAAGCATGATCAGACCTGGATAGTGCTTGGATGGGAAATCAATAAGGGATGCCAAGTACTGTAACCTATATTTCAGAGGAAGGAACTGGCAAAACCACTGCTGAAGATCCCATGCCTAAGAAAATCCTATTAAATTCATAGAGTCACCACAAATTGACAGGGAACTCGAAGGCACATCCACGCGCACAAAATTAAAAACTATTTAGAACTCAGCTATTAAAAGGGGGAAAAATTAAAATAGCACAGGTGCTATTAAAAGTGCTTTGGGAAGCTTGTCACAATCAAAAGGTATTAACTGCTAAAGGAAGAAAAGTAACAAGGAGCCTCTAGTTTCTCTGTGAAGGGAATTGCAGAGTTTGGGAGCAACCACTGAGAAGTCCTTCTCTTGGATTTCTAAGAGGGAATTCTTGCGAGGGTGGCAGCTTCTCCCAAAGATCTCAAAGCCCAGGAAGGATTAGATGGGAGATCTCTTCCTTCAGATAGTCAGGACATGATGAAAGGGGTGGTGATGGACTTTATAGGTCACAGCCAGCACTTTTCACATGATGACTGATTAAATCTCTGTCACCCCACTTTTTCAGCTTCTTTAAGAATGCCCCAGTTTCTTTCTCCTCCTCCAGCTTCTCCCCTTTCTGTACAGCTTACTTCAGTTGCTGAAAACCGAGTTCAATATGCAAAAGTAGTTTGCACTCAGTTAGCTCAGCCATAGGTCAGTACAAATCATGCAATAAGCAATGTTGCCATGGAGCCAGTGTCTGTAAGGTTTATGTCCTAGGATTTTTTTTAATTACTAGGGAACATTTGCTATCATTCCTTGACCTCTCAAACTTTAGCTGCAGTTCCCATGGCAGTTGGAGTAGATGACACAAAATTAGCTTTCCTTGCAGCAGCATACTATTATGATATATCACTCATGTGCATGTCTGTGGGGCTAAGTCCAATGCTAAGATTACCAAGTACAGACTTGTCAAAATCAATGGGATTTTAGTTCATTATAATTAAGCAGTCTAATTTATTCATTTATTATTTATTTGATTCATTTATACCTACCTTTCTCCCAATAATGGGACTCAAGGCAGCTAACAGCATTTTAAAACAATACAGATTAAAATACTACAAAAGTTAAAGGAAAGTATAAAATGTACTCTTAAACAGTCATGCGTTAGAACAATTAAAAATACTAAAATGCATTAAAAACAATACAAATAAAAGAAACATCTATATACAGATCCTTAAAAAACATCAAAAACCGCACCAAACTGCATTAAGAGCCCAAACGCAACAGTTTGTAAAGGCCTGGTTGTGCAAAAATGTTTTAATCTGCTGCTGGAATGAGAGCAAGGATAGAGCCAACCTTGGCTCTCTGGGAAGGGAGTTCTAAAGTGTGGGAGCAGCCACCAAGAAGGCCCTCTCCTTTATTTCCACCAAATGACCCCAAGAGAGTGGCGGAATGGGGAGGAGGGTCTTTCCAGATGATCTTAAAATCCTACTGGGCTCATACAAGGAAATATGGTCCTTCAAATATCCTGGACCTAAGTCATTTCTATGGATCTTCTTTAAACAGATCTGATGTTGGATTTAGCACATGTGCACACAGAGAGACAGAATCATAGAACTGGAAGAGACCACATGGGCCATCCGGTCCAACTCCATGATTTGTTGGCCTGAGCTTTACCTGGCAGCAAAGATGGCTAAATTGAGATTGCCATATTTTGGTTGTATGATGAGAAGAAAGGACTCACTAGGAAAGATCATAATGCTTGGTAAAGTGGTGGGAGGGGCACTAGGAAAAGATGAAGACCACATTCTAGATGAATAGACTCAATCAGAGAAGCCATGGCCATGAATCTGCAGGAGCTGAGCAAGGCAGTTGAGGATAGGGTGACTTGGAGGTCTCTCATTCATAGGGTTGCCATGGGTTGAGGTCAACTCAAAGGTAATTAACAACAAAGAAGTTTGTGTGCATATTGGGTAAGGAAAGTACGGGTAATTGACTCCATTTTGCAGCTTCTCAACCCTCCCTGGAAACTTCCCAAACCCCAAGACAATAATTTCTTTTTTGAAAAATCAGTTGAAAAAACAGTTTAAAACACCGAAAAAATATGCCCAAGCAACCACAAAAACATAGTGGCTGATCTCCCTTTGCCCCTCACTACCCCACAACATTGAGAAAAGAAAAATCAGGGGGCAAAAAGAAGCTGGAAAAATCAGGTATGTTTTGGTTGATTCCCAGAATCCTTCCTTCTGGTCATACTGGGAATAAACATATGGTCTGTGGGGTGTACTTGCCCACCTCTGGTATCTCTGTCTCTAGCTCTTTCTAGACCCACACACAC
>NC_056522.1:195868249-195948195 GCF_019175285.1 Sceloporus undulatus | reverse complement strand
CCTGTTCCAGATATTTAAAACTGTATGAAGAGCCCAACTGTAACAGAGAAAGAGAGATGGGATGCCCTCAGCTACATTTTAGGACTCTCTTTGAAGATATTCCTCCAGGGGTTTTTATGATGAAAGCCTGCACTTCAAAAATTGACCAGACTTTTGTTTTGTGAGAGTTTTGTTTTTTTAACAAAATATTTGGTTTTTTCCCTCTCTAAAATTACATCTAAACATATCAATGAGTATATGAATAATGTATGGAAACCTCATCCTTTCTGTATCCTCCTCCTATAGAATCCTGGCCTTTGCAGTTTAGAGAGAATCCTTTAGAATTTTCAGCCAAACAGCTCCAGTGCCTCACCAAACTATAAACCCCAGGATTCAAGAAGATGGAACCACGACAATGAAACTGGAATAATGGTACTATAAATGTGTAGTGTGAAAGGGTCCCAGATTGAATCATTTGTCCTCACACAGCACAGGCTGGAGAGCAATTGAAAACGGGAGTGGTATTCTCTGCAGAGCCTTCTCCAACTTAATCTGCAACCTTCAGGTGTAGTGAAGGATGTTGCTCCATCACTAGCGGTGTAGTAAAATCCAACCACCTGTGTGACTGGCTTCAGCATGGGGTTGGGGAGAGCATCTACTCTCACAGGCACAAAAGTGGCTTGGCTTGACCTGTTAGACAAGAGATGGGTATTTGTAAAAAATCCACCCCCCCCTTTTTTTTTTACTCATTTTAGAGTTACTGTTTTAGGACTGTTGTTGTAATTTTGTTGCCTTTGCAGATTTTACAGCTACCTTCTACACCATCTCTAATAGTTTGTGTTGATGTCATTTAATAAAAAGCTATTCTCCTCCTGCCCTGCAAAGGCATAAATGCATACTCATTTGTTGTGTGTGTATTTTTTTTACATTTGGGAAGTTTTTTTTGCATTTGCCTATATTTAGTTTCTCATGACAAGGTGTCACTAATTAAAAACCTTTGGGCCCTTTGGGTCATGTGAATAAATAATTGCATTAACTTTAAGTGGGTATTTTCTATGTGTTGGACCTATACCTTTGTCATAGCTTCATGCAATTCTCAAACAGGAGAAAGTGTTGCCAAAAATATGTGCAGCCTGTCACATGGAACAGCTCCCAAACACTGGGATACTTGATTGATAGATCAAATTGCTGTCTGAAACAAATGCAGGCAGCTGGCTGCCTATGAGGGAATTATTTTTCCCTATTACTCTGCAGCAGACTTCAGCCATCATCTCTGTGCTTTCGAGAACCAATCAAAGAGAATTTCTAGAAACAGAAATATGTTTGGTGAAGCTCAGTCACACACACACACACATAGAGAGACAGAGGTGATCTCTTTCACTGATTTTTCAAAGTTTTAAAAATTCTGTTCCACAGACATTTCTGTTCCTTTCATTCTTTATTCTTACATTCAAATCTCCTACTCTTTGTTGTGCTTCTTTGTGGCACAGGTAAATCCTTGATAAAAGCTATACATTCTAACAACTAAGTTGAGTCTCCCTTCTCCAAATGCTTGGGACCAGAAGTGTTTTGAATTTTGGATATTTTCAGATTTTGAAAGATTTGCATATACTTAATGCGATATCTTGGAGATGGGAACAAAGTTTAAACATGAAATTGATGTCTGTGTCATGTACACCTTGTACACATAGCCTAGAAGTAATTTTATACATGATATTTTAATAATGCTGTGCTTGAAACAAAGTTTGGGTATACTGAACCATCAGAAAGCAAAGGACTCACTATCTGAGCCATCCATGTGGACAATTTTGGATTTTGAAGTATTTTGGATTTTAGAATTCCAGATAAGGGAGACTCAACCTGTACAAGCTTTTCTATATTCTTTCATTAAAAACAACAACATTGAATATGATAATGTCACCTGACAGATTATTTTAGTTGTGAAAGACTTTGGGGAAGGATTATTGACTATTTTATTCCTCTCTTGACCTCAAAAGCCCAATAAGACAAACATTTGAGAGTTATTCTGCAATCCACACTAAAGGAGTTGGCTGTTCTCATCTGGTTCTCAAACTTCTCACATGGTGGTATGCATGATGGTGCAGGATGGTGCTCTAAGTCAGTGTTGTTGGTCTGAAATCTTTTGCTTGAAATTAGGAGATCTTATAGGTACCTGAAAGCTGGATTTAGCAAGTAAGGGCAAGTTTGTTCGAGCTACTGGTTTTTAAATATATCAATAAATATAATATTAATAAGAGAACCAGTATGGCATAATAATTAATAATAAAAATTTGTTTTATTTATATACCGCTATTCCAAAGATCATAGCGGTGAACAGCAAGTAAGCTAATTAGCAAGTAAGCTAATTTGCCCCCAACAGTCTGGGTACTCATTTTAGCAACCTCCTCAGAAGGATGCAAGCCTGACTCGAGCTTGGGCCCTTTTGCTGGTCTTGAACTCGCAACCTTGTGGTTTCGAGTGAATGGCTGCAGTACAGGCATTTAACCACTGCGCCACCAGGGCATATTGGTTTGAGTACTGGACTGGGACTCTGGAGACCAGGGTTCAGTTCCCAACTCAACCATGAAACCCACTGGGTGACCTTGGGCAAGTCACATGTTCTCAGCCTCAGGGAAAGGCAATGGCAAACCTCCTCTAAACAAATCTTCCCAAGAAAACCCCATGAAAGGTTCTCCTTAGGGATGCTGTAACTTGGACATGACTTCAAGGCATACAATAGCAGCAGCAAGACAACAGCAACAGCAACAACAACAAACCTCATTTAACTAATCTTTTGCTCATTTGCTCTGTGGATATTTTTCAACAGATTTTATAGTTAAGTCTGGCTCTTTGTTTGTATCACTGACACTCACAAGTAAGTACTTTTAAGTGTCTTTTTGAAATCACCAATGCATCGGCATTCCATATGCAATTAAGGTTTTTGGATGAAAGAGACTTATAGATGGGAGGGAAGGCAAAATATTTCTCACTTTAGTTTGCCCATTTGTTAATCTACAAACTGATAGGCACTATAAGAAGGGAAACCAAGATGTCCTTGCAGCCCTGAAAATTTATAAAGCTAAAATTAGACCTCTAATATTATATAGTATATCTGTATGGGCAACAGCTTTTAACAAGGAGGTTGAAAATCTACAAACTCGGTTCTGCAGGAAATTGTTATCTATTCCGACATGTGTTCATTATTTAACGTTATATGACGAGCTTGGCTTGGATACACTTGAGACCACAGCCTGGTTGATGGCGTATAAATATTGGCTTAAAATCCACTATAGACCAAATAAATCTAGTTTAATCTGGTTTCTTCTATCTGATAACTATTATACTAAGTGGTCAAAAACCTTTGAAGATAATCTAAAACTAAAGGGTTTAAATTTGGACTCTCTACTCCTATTGACGGAGCAGGAGTGCTTCAAGACAATTAAGGATTGTTTTTTGAGTTGGGAAAAAGAAAATTTATTCTACCTCTCCCAGAGTATGCTCCCCTTTTGTATTTGGCATTCCCCCCTGTTGTGGTGAGATACCAAAGTATTTCCAATCATTGTCCCTTCAGGCTGCGAGGAAAGCCTTCCTCTTTGCAAGACTGAACATCCATCCGTCTTGTGTTACTAAGGGGAGATATATGAAAATTCCATTTGCTAACCGTTTATGTTTTTGTGAAGCATCCCCAGATACCCTACAACATATTGTCTTTCTTTGCCCATTGTATCAAAAACCGAGAAAGAAATTGATAATGAAACTGATGGAAATGAATTACTGTGTAATGGATAGAACTCTAGTGCATTTATTGGAGGATTGTAATGAGCAGATTACACGACTGATGGCAAATTTTCTAATGGAGGCAACAAAAATTTGGCACAATTTGAACAGCTGTAGTGCATAGAATAACTTGTATAAGGAAGGAATTTTAAAGTATCTATGTAAATAATTTTAGTTATAATTTTAATTGTGTATGTTTTTGAGATGCCTAATAAAGGTTATGATGATGATGATGATGATGATGATGATGATGATGATGATGATGATAGGCACGATGAAAGTAATATTAAGCAATTCTCCCACATCATATTTAACCTATATTTTGAAAAAGAAGAAGAGGAGGAGAAGGAGGAGGAGGAAGAAGGAGCAGGAAAGGAATGAAGAAGAAAAAGAAACAAAACCCTAGGAACAGGCCTTCATCTTTTTCAAATAACAGGAGATGAAACTTTGTAATCTCTAAGCAAAGTCTGGAAAGGCTGCTTGTCAGTTTCACCTCAGTAGCCAGTTCCCCTGTACTCTGAAGGCAAAGTCTGAAGATCTGGCTGCTGCTAGGGATGAAGAAACTGACAACACACCGTGTGACAAAGTCCCCTTTCAAGATTCAAAGTGAGCTGCAAGACTTCAGATTTTGCCTTCAGACTAGACAGCTTTGGCTGCTGTTTTCATCTCCTGTAGTATCAAAGGCACAGCTGAACACTTGCCTGTGACACTTGTGCAGCCAATACCACTCCAAAGCACAATAAGGCAGGGGAGGAAAAATGGCTTTTCCGTAACACTGTTCATTGACTTAGGCTCCTTTCATCAGAGATCTCAGAGTGGCATGTGGGTAGGGTTGCCAGTTCAGGATTATCCCAGGCCCTTGGTTTCTGAACCAAAACCCAGAGACCTAGGGACAACCCCTGGGGATGTCATTAAATGTTATGCATTAAGTACCAAGCACAGTTGCTCACATTCAAACACACACAAACAGAAGTTATTTTTCTGATTGTAAATTAAAGAGAAATCTTAGCTAAATGGGCTGCTCCCAGATCAAAGTGAAATTAGATTATTCCTACGCACTTAATTTACATGATAAAGAACTCTTAATTTAGTCTGAGCCAGTGTGGTGTAGAAGTTTGAGCACTGGACTATGACTCTGGAGATCAGGATTCAACACTCTGCTCAGCCATGGAAACCCATGGGATGAGTTAGGATGAATCACACACTCTCAGCCTCAGAAAGCCCCATGATAGGTTTGCCTTAGGGCTGCTGTAAGTCAGAAACAATCTTAAGACGACCACCATTATCATGTTTCTAGTTAAAAGGTGGATGCAGAATAGAGGGGGATGACTGAATCCATGGATAAAAAAATCCATGGTTATGGAAGGCTGACTGTACATACTTCTGCTCCCCTGGATAGGTTTTGTACATTGGAACAACAAATTGCAGTGAGCTACTGCTCTACTAGCTGAGCTGGAGATTTTTACATCTTTCCTTTCCTTTTGGCTGGAGCTGAGCCTACTTTAAAAAGAAAATGAAAAAGGAGGAATGTGCACCCTTGTCTCCTGTCTGGAGATGACCCACAAAAACTGGAGAGTCAGGGCTAGGCCAGGAGATCTAGCCACTCTACAAGTGTGTGTCTATGAATTTTAGATGGCTTAGGACAAAAGGGTAGAAATATAAGATGCTTCCCTTTGATCTGGCCAGATTTTTGTCTATCTGTTTTCCATTCTGAGTGGTGTTCTGCAATGTCTCAGTCAAATGTCTACTCTTGGGCCTGCTAGTGAAACCTCTTCTGTGGCCAAGAGGTTGGGCTATGGGGCTTTTTTTTGCCTGTTATTTTTATTGTTTGAGTGGAGGGCTGATGTATTTGTATTTTAATGTTTTATGTATTGTTGTTTTTAAACTTGTTGTAAGCCGCCCTGATCGCAGGAAGGAGCGGGATAGAAATAAAAACTTTATTATTTTATTATTATTTATTATTATTATTTATTTATCAGAGGACCTTTTCTTCAGCCGCCCCTAGACTGGGAATGTCCTGCCAGAAGAGACTCGACAGCTTTGAAGACTAGTCTCTTCTGGAAGGCTTATCCAGAGAATTTTTAAATTGTGAATTTTAAATGATGACTTTTAGATGTGGACTGTTTTAATATGTGCACATCTTATTTGTCTTTTTAAATTGATGTATGTTTTAACCAATATGTTTTAATTGATGTTGTTGTTAGATAATTGTTGTTGTCCCCATCTCAATCCATGGGTAGGCACAGATAAGAAATCATCATCATCATCATCACCACCACCACCACCTGGAAATGCCAAGGAGATTCTGCAAACAAAGAATGTGCTCTATCACTGAACTACAGTTCTTCCCTAGACAGCCCAATACGGTTCATAAAACTGAAAGATTATAAATCTAGGTAGCCCATATTTAAGACAAGCACACTGATTGCCACTGCATTTTATTGGCTCATTCTATTCCATTGTTGCATGAATTCTGGGATAAAGCAATATTTCCACAACAAAAATGATTCTACGAAAGAAAGCATCTGAACTAACTAATACATCAATAGTATATTTGTTCCATGAGAATCAGAATGATGTAGTGGTTTGAGTGTTGGACGAGGACCAAGATCTGAATCTTTGCTCAGCCATGGAAAGTCCCTGGTTGACCTTAGGCAAGCCACAGTCTCTCAGGGAAAAGCAATAGCAAACCTCTTCTGAATAAATCTTGCCAAGAAAATGTGCTCACAGGTGAAAGGAAAGCAGCTTCAGACTTTCTTTTCCCCTCTGAGCACATCAACAGTTGAACATCCTTTTGGCTTGTTAGCTATGTTGCCACTGCTGCTTCTCTCTGAGGGTTCATCCACTAGTCTTCCTCCATTATTGCTGCTGCTCAGTAGCTGTTTGGCATATTTAGTCTGGCTCCTCAGCAAAAGCCTGTCTGACATGGCAGACCCTACCAGCAGCACTACTACCATCAGCATTGCCTCTTGCCTTGTAGAAGCACACAATCCCACCACCGTAGAAAGGTAGTGTCATTGATAGGTAGACAAGGTTAGTCACCTTTTACAGCCCAGAGAGACTTTGTGTCCAGGCTGAGAGAATCAATCTGGCTCAAGACTGAACTCAGAGAAGAAATACAGTGCCACAGTTTGATTCTAATCACTGTTGGGTGTCCACAACAAATAAACCAGGACACAGAGTCAATAACTCTCTGTCACCAAAATACCAATTGATCCACAGGGAATCTGAGAAGTAATTCTTCTTAAAAGGTGAGAAAATCTTCTGCCTTGCTGCATGGTTGTTTCTTATTCTTCACTTCTTTCCACAAGCTGCCTTGGTTTCTTTGTTCTTTTTGTTTCCTTTCCCAAGAAACCTTTAATACCAGCTTCTTCATTTTTCTCCTTTCCGATGAAAGAGAATTCCTTGGTTCCATTTACCAAATAACCTTTGCAGCTTTTTTTCTTGTTCTTTTGTTTTTTGGGGGAACACATGAAACTACTCTCAGAGATAATTTGATCATTCTGAGAACGTAACAATGGGAGACAAGCAGAGAGATGAGGGCTGTCAGTACAACTGATTCTGTGAATTAATTCACATTTCTAAAGTGCTGCAGCCATTCTGTCATCTCCCAATGCTACTCATCTCATTTTGTTGCTGGTGTAGTAATTTTCACAACAGATTGTAAAGGAGACCAATGTTGCAGTATCCCTAAATTTCAGATTAAAGGGGTGAATCTATGAGAGAGTGTGGCCAAAAACTTTTTTGTTAATTGAATTTTAAGTTAATTTTAGTGGCCATTCTGGTTGGAGGTTTCTAGAAGTTGTGGTCAAAAAAAGCAAGTTTTCCAAGCTCTGAGACAGCGGCATACCAAAGGTTCTCTAGTGAATATTTGAGTGATTGAGGTTTAAACCAACAAACAGTAGTCATTCTGGCTGCACAATTAACTGTCTGAACTTTTATAGCATGCTGGGTCTTTCTATGAATGCACTCTGCTTGATCTCTAGGAATCCACCAAAATATTCAATTGAGTTAGCAGGAGACACTGGAAAAGAGGCTGGGAGTTTGGGCCAAAATATAATCTTTCCAAATCGAGCATAAAAAGATGCTGTGTATTCTACATCATGCATTAACTTTGGCAGAGCTAATGCTCCCGGGTTTGACTGGAGTGGGCTTACTTTCAAAGGGGAAAGAGGCTGTGTGGCCTTTGGAATGGATCTGTTTCTAGTGTGACTGAACATGGTGGCTGGCCAGAGTAGAGAACATCTCTACTTAATTTGCCCACTCAACACCTTAGCCACCTACTAGAAGTGTGACTGTTTTGGAACACACAAGCCATTTAGTTCAGTATTCATTTGTTACAAAACAAAGGCACTGAGTAACAAATGAGTATGTCATTTGTAGCCATTTATCGCTCATTCATCAGAAAGAGGAGTTTATCTGTTTCTGCCAATGCCAGCAGTAGAGCTGATTTTGTTGGATGTCCCTCCTAGCTGCTGTCATTTTCCCAGAATGCTTCTAGGGGAATAATAATAATAATAATAGAATCAAATGGGGGCTACCAAAAATGGCTGCTGAATTCACATTTGTTGCCACTCTTTGTTGTTGTTGTTGTTGTTGATACTTGTCATCATGTCAACTTCATCTTATGGTGCCCTTATGAAAGAGCCAGCATAGTGTAGCGATCTGAACATTGGACTATGACTCTGGAGACCAGAGTTCAGTTAAAAACAGTTTAACATCTACTTTCTGGTTCCCAGCCTGTACACACCACATTCCAAAATTCTCTTCACCATCCCTGTGGTCATCCACCCAACATGTCCTTAGGCAACATGTTTCTCCTGCTATCTCAGAGTTTTTCAAAATCCATCAATGAGCATTGTTAAAACTGAATGTGTCACCTCATCACCATATCCACAAGTGTTGCATTGCCATGGCTATTCATACAGTCTGATTAAAAAGGTTCTTCCTGGCCACTAGTTTACTGCATGCATCTGAGGAAGTAGGTCAGGTTTACAAGAATTTATTTTACAACTTCTTTCACACAATTATTCTCAAAGGTGCTACAAGATCCCTTTGCATACTGATATTCCAGACTGACACAGATATGTCTCTGAATTATGTTAACTGTTCTTCTAACGTAAGCTAACTTTTCAATTAATACCACTTTCCACTTTCTTTTCTACCAGATGGTTGTTGTTGTTGTATGCCTTCAAGCCATTTTAGGTTCTCCATTTATGGAGAACCTAAGGCAATGGGGTTTTCTTGGCAAAATTTGTTCAGAAGGGGTTTGCCATTGCTTTCCTCTAAGGCTGAGAGGGTGTGGCTGGGTGGGGATGTGAACTCTGGTCATCCATCTATCATTAAATTGGGAAGACTTTTCCATTTTGCAGCAATCTCTAAACTTGCTAGTGAAAGCAATATGGTTATAAAATTTGTGTGTGAACAAGGGTAGGAATCTGCTGCAGTAAATTATGGCCTAAATCCTGTTGTTAGTCCTGGCTAGAGTAGATCCATTCAATCAATGGAATTTACTCATGTGTTGTCTCACTATTCAATAATCAATTTAATGAGTCTACTCTATTTGGGAATAACTGACGAGATATCAGCTGATATGACTTGGGAGATTGTATCCAGGACCATTTCTCAATATTTTCCTTTACTTTGGGGCACAGCAACCTGTTGTATAGAAAGAAGCCTTTAGAGCTGCAACCTCCCTAAAATAAAGGAGAAATGATATTTGTTATTCTACACATTTTGTTGGGGGCATGATACCATTTGTGTGATAGTCTTAATGTCTTCTGTCTAGTTAGAGCAGAGATAGATTATAATACTGAAAATGCCAAACATTGTGCCAATTCTGCCTCTGATATTTTAATCATAAGGTCTGCTTTCCATATAGTTATTAGCTCAATACACAGTCAACTTTTCCTGTATGAACCATTCATATAATCAGGCAACATGTTACTTAGGATGTTTTCCAAAGATATCTCAGAATTTTTCAAACTCTATCACTCTTAGTGGTTTTAAATCCTTTTTCTCTTTCCCAAATTCTCTTGCTAGTGCAAGTATCTAATCAGCCTGAAGCCATATAGTTTTTACATTATGTATTTTGGATAATAATTGCTGCTTTCCAATCAGTTTTCCAAAGTAAAACAAATCTTTAACTTGTAATAATCTGATGTCCAATTGGTTTCTAAAATAATTGACATTTTCAGATATGTTGAATTGGGACGTGATGAAGAAAGGACATAAAGGGAAATGTTTAGTTGTATGAATTTAATCTCATCCCCCCCCCCATTTCTGAGAGATTCTTTATGGAATAGATTTTCAATATCTAGTTGATCACTGTTATTAATAAGAAAGGGGGAAATCTGATCTGTATGGTTATCCCTAATTTCCATACTCTTTTAGTGGAAGTTTTGCTTCCGTAACAAGTTGAGATAGTCATTCTATTTGAAATGTTTCATAATACAATCCCAAATTAGACATTGTTAACCCATTTTTTCATTACAGAATTTAACTGTTTTAATAAAACATGACATTTCCCCCCTTGAAATGAATGCATCCATTATTTTTTGTGTTTTTCCAAGTGTAACTTTTCTTGAAAAGTTGCATATCCTTGTGAGGAGGACAAGAGGCAAAACAGAAAGATGAAGAGAGAAAGAAGAGGAGAAATGGGGAAATAAAGGAAAATAGGAGAGGGAATGAAACATGAAACCAATTTTGTAGGAGAAGGAGACTTTTACGAAGAGTCAGAATGAGACAAAGTGATATTCTGTGTTTCCAGTCCAGCTTTGGTGAGCAGAGGGAGAGAAATGGTTTGCTTGGGTGTAAAACTGTGTATGGTTCAAACCACCCCACACATTCTCTTCCTCTCACAAGATTGCTGCTGCTGCTGCTTGTTGTTGTTGTGTGCCTTCAAGTCATTTCTGACTTATAGTGACTGTAAGGTGACACTATCATGGGGGTTTCTGGGTCTGAGAACATGTAACACGCCCAAAGTCACCCAATGGGTTTTCATGGCTGAGCCGGCAATCGAACCTTGGTTTCAAGGGTCATAGTTTAACTTTTAAGTCACTACACCACTGATCCCTTGGTTACCTGAGTTCTTGGTTGTGAACTTTCTGGCTTCACAATGACCACCAGTGAATTCCAGAGGCTTTGCTGCCACTGTATAATATAACCAGGTTTCCTGTCCACTGATGTATCTGGTCCCTGCTAAAACTTAGCCACAAAGCCTGCTAATCAGTAGCAGGAGCTTGAAAGTTTTCTGTCCATGGAAGCTTGGTCTTTGTAACTGGCACTGAACTCTAGGAACTGGGCTAGCTAGAGGTCTGAATAAATAGTTTTCTAATGAGGGTATCATTTGGGTGAATTTAGATTGTTTCTGAAGGGATGCTCCTAGAGTGGTATATGCACTTGCAGGGACCTGCTACAACCTAATGAGGTTTCCTGCAGGGCTGTTATGAATTAGCCCTTGGGGTAGCCTTATTAGGTAGCACAAACCTGAGAGCTGTCTCAGCCTGCAGCTCCCAGCTGCTCTGCCCGGAGGGTGGGGTCAGATGTCTATATTAAGCCACCCTCCCTTAATACAAAGCAGTATTTATTAAGAAAGGCCTCCTTCCCTCTCCCTGGTATGAAGAGGCCGAACCAAAAGTTGCAAAAGTGGAAAACTCTGTATATTTTGAACTCCAGGCTGATCATAATTAGAAGGAGAGAGAGTGAAAAAGTCTTCTGGAGAGAATTGGTGACTCATAGTTTGTGTTCCCTGGAGTGTTGCTATGGAAAAGGAATTCTGTGCCAGCCGTCATGCAGATATTAATCCTTGATTTGAAAGGAAGATAAATAGCCAAACTTTACTTTAGCCCCAAACCAAACTTAAGTTTGTATCAACAGTGGAATGCATCTTGTTAGACCAGGCAACTCAATTGCAGAGGAGAAACGAAATGCATTAAATCAATGAGGCTGAAAGTACACTGTGCTTTTCAAGGAGAGCTGGTTCTTTTATCTGATGTGGGAATACACTGGAGGGGGATGAAGGCAAAAGGGAGAGGAGTGAGTAAGCCGACCCAGAAATGGATCAACTGTCAGGGCTTTCCACACATGCATCCATGATGTTGTCACCAGAACCTGGAAAAGGTATTTCTTCCGACTATAGCTCTTGGAATTCCCCAGCTGGCATGGCCCTATCGATGCTGATTTGGATCTTCTGGGTCATGTAGTCCTCAAAACCAACTTTTCCAAGCTCTAATTTTGCGTCATGTTCAGTTCACCTTTGAACCTGTCTTGCACACTATTTATTGTACACTATAATCACATGAAGCTTTAAATGGCATTAAAGCTAGAGAATAGCATCATTCATAATACTTATTACATAACACCATTTCCATCTCATCACTGCTTTGCCATGAGATGTTGTTGGAGAGTCCCTTTTCATTGATGATGAGAACCCATCAATAAGCTCACAATCACACTGCTGTCCCATTAGTCCTCTGGTGCAAAATGTGACTTTTGTGGCATTTTCAATATTGGGCAGTCACATGGTGTCAGTATCCCCTCCTCTCCCCTGTCCCCTTTCCCTCTCACTATTCTCAAGCAGGCTGTTTTTCTTTATTTTTTTCCTTTTTTAACAGTAACAATAACAGTGAAATCCCCAAACTCACACTGGCTAGGGCATAAAACAGGGAAGCAGGGTTAACTGATTAATTAATAAATTAATTAAATTACTATGATGTCTTTCTCCTAGAAGGGGACACAAAGTGGCTCACAGAGAGTGCGGAAGAAAGTGCTGGGGGTCATTGATGGCAAAACAGCCCCAGTTGCACTATTAATGAGATAGGCAATAATGAATGATCCTTAACTGGCATATATCCATTTCCTTTTACTAATGCAATTGCAGCAAGAATGAAGCTTGTATGATAATGTCGAATGTCTCCTCCCATGGAAGAAAGCTGAGGAGTAAGAATGTCAAGAATGAGAAAAACTGGATGTTTGAAGGAGGTGTCAAGCAGTCAGAGGTGAGGGGATAGTGGTTTCAAAAGCAGGCATGTCAACCAGCAGGCTGGATAAGAGCTTCCAAAGTGGCATGACTATGCTTGTAGGGTGAAGGTTTCATTCCTCAGTGCTAGAACCTTAGGCTGCATACCGACACACACCACTGCACTCACTAGGCCGTATTTTAGAATAGTCATATATAGGAGTATACTATCAGAAGCCTTTCTTTCACAACTACTTCATAAAAAATTGTCTTCATACTATAATTGGCTTTCTATTGACTAGGAACATGTGGGATGACTCTCAGTAGGGAAATATAGCATATTTGGTCACTGGAGTCACACTGATTTCTCAGTGACTCACTCTGGTTGGGGAAGTTTAATATTACTTTGCGGCCAAGGTGGGCCTTATGGTTAGGCTCAGCGAAGCCAACACCTGAGGCAGCAGATGCTAAGGGGCACATAAAGGCAATGTGGGGTTGCCAGATAGAGCTGTGTATGCCATGATGACTACCCAGTGCCCCTATCATAAGCCAGTCTTGTGCCCTCAGATATAGCAGAATGTCAGTATCATTGCCGGTGTTGGAGTACATTTCAGCTCTGAATCCAGTAGGGCTACCATCTTGTCCTTCAGCTCAAATTACAAAAGTATTTGAGCCAACTCTGCTTGCACCTCAACAAGTAACGCTTTTAACTGACTGTGAGTGAGAATGGGTGGCTTCCATGTTAGTGAAGTGTTGAATCTGCTCTGGGCTTTGGTTCAAACTTTAAAAGAGCAATCCAAGGTACTTGATTTAGCTCCTTAGATAAACTCTCTTCTATTGACTGGTTGTCAGTGCCTCCTGCACTGCATGAGGCCAAATTCTGAAGAAGATTGCTGTTAGACCAAAGCCTATGTGGCCCACTGTGGAAAGACACTGACTCTCCCCCTCATAGGCCGAAAGATGACAGTTATGGAGGGAGGAGCCTCTTTCTTGAGGCTAGCCCTAATGGAGCTGGGCCAGCCTACTCTCCCCCTCATAGGCTGAAATATGACAGTTAAGGAGGGAGGAGCCTCCTTAAAAGAGATACAGTGCACCTGTGCCATACGTGGGTCCACTATATGCGGTTTTCAGCTTACGCTGGAGCCGTGTGACAAATAATGAATGGTGCAAGTGCTCTCCTGCACCGCAAGCACAAGCCCCATTATATTCAATTGGGCTTGAGCATACACATTTTTTGCCTTACGCGGCAGAGGTGGTGGTAGTGGTGGTGGTAAGGCTCCACGGTACTATTGTAAGTTCTGTCTGTAAATAAAAGTTATTTTCTTTTTGTTCACAAAGGCATGATCTGAAGTGATTTATAAGTAACAACATCAAAAACACACTTCCAAGAATATAAAAAACACTTAATAGTAGAGAAACTGAAGTCAGTGATAGGACCAAGGATTAGAGAGATAGTTCTGAGGAAACAATTTAGGATAGGACAGGAGAAGTATGCTGTGAAACCCAGTGGTCATAACATCCACCATCTTGTTTCTCACTCACTCTGGCCATCCTAATGCCTTCAGAATGTCAACAAGCTGGGCAGGAAGGAAAGAGTTGGATCCCAGCACCTGGTATGATACAAGAGGCATGCTTTCTTTTAAATGCTTTCTTTCCACTTTCAGGCAGGGAGTTTGGACATAGAGAAGCAAAATGTATACAAACATCCTTTTTACTGAAATTATAGTATAGATGGCACAATCTGGCATTGCTTTAGAGGGACATTGTAATCAGAAAGTTGGTTTTAAACTAAAACAACTTCCCTTTCGTGCATCCTTTTCATTCAGGGCCCAGGTCCTAAATGTGGTTTGCGACTTCCATAAAGCCAGAGTTGCGGATGTATTTGAAAACATGCACACAAACAAGCAACTGGTCTCTTTCCCCTCCTTTGTAATCTAATTACCATAAGGAAAAGCCCTAGGGATGAGACTTTAGCTTGAAAGGCTGCCAGTGATGGCAAGAGATGGGACAGACTAAAGCTTGCGTTTCCGCAGTAGCGTCGTCTGTGCTTTGCTGACAAAATGAATCCTTTTTATTCTGTTGGTGGACCAAGAATAACGGATTAGAGGAGCATAGCGCAACAGTGATTGTCCGGCATGCTTGCCCAGATCCCAGGATACAGACCACTCTGCAAACTACGCATGGCTTTGTAGAGCCCCAATCAAAGGAAAAACTATGTCATTGATAGAAACCTGGTTGCTGCCAGCAGCAGGTTTACTGATCAGACGCTGAGGACACACAAGGTTAAAATAAGTATGATTTGTTCTTTAGGTACATTTTCCTTATACATTACCCATGCTAGGTATTTTTTCATTTGTTGGATGTACAAGCTGCAATTTACATATGTTGCCTGAATTTACCTTCTGCCTGCACTTTTTTTTTTAAAAACGGTATCTTTCAGTTCAAACATTATTTTTTACCATATTGCCCTTTAGAGCTAGTAGTGGTTTATTGGGATTAGACTTTATCAAATTCTGCCTGACTGTTCTTTCATCTTTATCTACTAAAAATAATGCAAATAATAAAAAATATAGTTAGGCACATAAACCTTCATGTCTATTTCCCCATGATTTTTTGATTTGGGATATATTTATCACAAGTTTATAAAGCAGGTGATGCTGTAGTAACTGTATTGATTTGATGAGCTGCAAAAATAGGTGCACAACAACACACACCTGCCAATCTCACTCCAAAAATGCAAAACATTATTTAGCAAATAATCTGTTTTTAAATGCCTGCTGGAACAGAAAAAAAAATCACTTAATGGGGAAAGGTGAGGAAGGAGGGTGATGATGTGAGCACTTGGACAACAGGCTGAGCAAGCTTGATCAATTGGTTGTAGTCTTTAATCTCCAAGATAGTGAGATGTACCGTGGGCCCTTGCTATTTGCAGAGGTTTGGTTCCAGGACTCCAAAATACTAATACATGGATGTTCAAGTCCCGTTATATACAATGCATAGGAAAATGGACTTTTTAAATTAATTATTTTCAAGCTGCGGGATGGTGGAATCCATGGATACAGAATCTGTAGATAACAAGGGCCAACTGTATTTCGTTTTAATTATAGCATTTCCTTTTGAATGTGAATCTATAACCTTAGAATAGAATAGAACCTTTATTACGGTCATAGGCCAAAAGAGATAAAGAGAAGATACAGAATAACTGTTATTAATCTATAATCTTAATTAGCATATGGAAATAGTATGTAAATGCATATTCTCTTGTTTCCTTCTGCTTGCTTTGATTTTTGCTGATGCATTCCCTCTTTTTTGTTAGCTTGTGTGTGGTCATCCTTGGCATGCTGTTTTGCTTTAGGACAGCACATTGGCTCTTTTCATGGGACTGCAGGCCCTTCTATGGCCCAAGGGCACATGTATGCACACAGGGAGAGAGGAAGAGGAAGCGGCAGGTGCTGTGACATTTAGGATTAGAGTTAACATGTCAGGAAACAGAATGGTAAGGGCTTTTAGCACACCAGAGCCCTTCTAATATAAGACATGTTTGTCCAGTCAGCAAAAGCACTGGTGGTGTTCTTCCTTGGGATGTACATGTCAGGAAGAAAGACTCTGAGAGAACCAGTGATGTCCTCTGGATTTGGTCAAATTCTGCCTCACAGAACAGGAATGCTCAGCACTGTTTTTGTTGCATCTGTGCAATGTTGGAGGGTGCAGCATTGCGTGCTTGTTTGAAAAATTATAGATGTCCACGTCTTTCTGCTTCTGGCACTGTATGTTCCACAACTATGCCATTCCCAGTTCTATTTTTTATTTTGTGTTGTGATTTTGGTGCCAGCTGAGCACAAAGTAACTGTATTTCATTCATGATTACATCTTAGTTCCTTTGCTTACAGTCCTGAAATGCTGCAGTTTTCTTACCCAGGACCACCGTGGTGATGTGCGTTATTTTCATAACAGTTGTCCACAAACATCTGGGAGAAATAAACACCTTGGCTGACATCTTGGATGGGAAGGTATGACATAAAGTATTGCTGAGACAGAATTACATCTCCTCTCTCCACTCCTGCAGGACTCATCTGACTGCTGTGGCACCCCTCCATGGCCACTTGCAGCTGATGGAGAGTAGAGGCACTGGAGAACTGTCTGGCTATATGCCACATGTACTATAACACTGCGGTCCTCTGGGATCCCAGGAAGTCTTAGCTTAGAGGATTCCTTTGTTCTGCATCTGATTATGGGGTCAGAGCCATATGGTTCTCCAATGCCCTTCACTCTCCACCAGTTAATAAATGTCAAGCCTCCCCGCGCCACAAGTAAGGCGACTCCTGCATGTGTTCTATGAAGGATGTAGTAAATTTCTCCCTTCGCAATGAGCAAGAATTCATCATGTAGCCATCATTGTAATTCACTAACAGGTTGCCAGTCATTTTTGCTTGGTTAGCAGGGAAAACCACCCCAAACTATAAAGACCACAGTTACACACCTGCCCTTGCCCCATCCTCAAGCTTCACCACTCTGCAAAAGGAAACCATGCCTCCAAATGGCATCCAATTTTCCTAATAATTCTTTCAGAAAAGGTTATCAGCAGTACTCTTTAAATAACACATAAACAAGCACTTGAAGGTGTTGTAGCACAAACCCCACCGTATTTACTTAGTTGAAATTTGGCAGGCTCCGTCTCTGCACAGGGAGCTGCTATTTCTGTGAAGTTTATCCAGCTCTGCCAAACAGCAAGAAAGGTTCAGTCCTTTGTTGATTTCCAGCGGCAATCAGTGAGAAGTGCAAAGCTTTGGATTTACTAGGTTGGAACTTCTTTTTTTAAGTGTTTGTGTATGGAGGGTGGGAGAGCAGGTTGTTTATTTCAGAAACTAGCATACCTGAGGAAGCCAGGAGTTGTGTATTTATAAAAATGTAAGTGTGTGAGAGAGCATGTGCTAGGAAAGGAGGAAGTATTGTCATCTCTTTGTCACAAATATTCCTTTTAAAATGTAGAAATAAATTTCCACTCATGTGTGAATTTTATTTTGAACCTTGAGCTTTCGGGGTCTTTGCAGCTCAGATCCGGGGCTTCTGTGGATCGGGCGATTCGCATTCACATGATAACGAGAAAGTATTTTCATACCTGGTAGCTTTAAATGTGAGCCCCTTCCGTGGGACTCCCGAACTGAATCCTTCCTGGCTCCTCATTTTGACGTGTTTTGGCGAGTGCGCTAAATAAGGGGATTGACGCGATTCGCATTGGGGCTCTGTTCAATCTCACTGTGAATTGGTCTGGTGTGGAATCCCAATTTGCTTGTGCTCCTGAACACCATTGCAAGACCCCCAAGGTTGCAAATCTCCCATGATGCCCTGCTGCAATTTGCCCCATTTTCTTCCAGTGGCTCTTTTCGCTTTCAGGGCAACTGGCGCTCCATTGGAGCTCTCTCTCTGCTTCCCTCTCCTTCCCTTGCAGAGCAGCCTGGCCAGCGAGTGCTTTCTCCCTCCCTGCCTCTATCTCTCTCTCTCTCACACACATATCCCTGGCAGCCAAATCCAAAGGGATCCTCCATGTTAGAGCCCCATCCATTTCATCCACATGTACATCTATCCTAAGGATGTATACTAATGTTTTTGAAATAGATGCAAAGGAAATGAAACATGAAGATGGAGAGAGAGATGGAACTCCCAGAATTCCATAGCCTCGAGTCAAGGACCCCACAACAAACTCCAACTCCCATAATATTAATATTTTATTTTTAAAATAATAATAATAGTTTATTATTTTATAATAATAATAATAATAATAATAATAATAATAATAATAATAATAATAATAATAATTTAGGTTATTACAGTAGTTTGCTGAGGCACCAGAGCTCTCTGGCAGAGAAGGCTCAATATCTTTGGACACTACAGTTCCCAGAATTCCATAGCACTGAGCCAGGACAGTTAAACTGGAGTTAAACTGGATTATCTCCCCAGTATGGATGCAACCTAAGAGAAGGCAACTGAATGACAGGAGGATGGATGTAGATATATATAGATAAAGATATAGCTCTTTAAGGGCTTTTGGACTTCAGCTCCCAGAATCCCAGGCTATTGGCCAACATGGCTGAGGCTTCTGGGAGCTGAAGTCCAGGATCCTTTAAAGGGCACAGTTTGGGGACCACTGGGATAGATGTTGATGTGGATGAATTGGATCAGGGCTCTGACACGGAGGACCCTTTGAATTTGGCTGCCAGGGATGGGAAACTAGAAGGGAGGAAGAAAAAGGGGGGAGCTATCATTCAGGTGAGGCTAGCATTTGCATGAAAGTGGAGCCAGGCTCCCTTCTTCATCCCGGAAGTGCAAAGGTTCAGGATGCCTTCAGGACCCCACTGAGCATGTGCAAGGGTCCCAATTCGAATCGTTGAATCCCCCATGGTATGCACCAGTGTGGAAATACAATTTGCACTCACTCCGCTTTGCCTGAATCCGCATCACGTGACTTCCTTCGATTCGATTTCCCCTCAGTTCGGAAGAGCAACAGTGAATGTGAATTGCCCGATCCGCAGAAGCCCTGGATCTGAGCTGCAGAAACCTCGTCTGATAAACGCCTTAGAAACCAATTCCATGCTTGAATTCCACACTGCTGTTTTTAACTTTGAATGTGGAAAGCGCTGACAGCTCTTGTTGTTTAACTGCCATGGCAAGGATTTTCTTTTTCATGTTATTGAAATCTGAAGTGTGTTTTTCACTCAGTTACCTAAGAAAAGCTAGATAAAATAGGTCTGTTGCCTGCCATTTCCCCCATAGTTTGCCATAAAGCTCTCAGGAGCATAAACAAATACGGGTGGTAGCTGAGAATGAAATGCAAACATGATGTTCAATTCCCTGGCAAGTGTTAAAGGGTTGCTGGAAGTTGACAGCTATCCCATGAAGGTTAAACATACATGCTTTGTCCTGTCAGTAAAATTAAGCCTTTTAAAGACTGTGTGGCACTCAGTGCGACACAAGAGTATCTGTGTGAATAAACAGAATGTCCACTTCAATACATTTCTATGTGTAGAGCTCTTTAAGGTACATATTAAAAGACTAGTTCAGTAGATCAAAAAATGCAGGTGGAACATGACATACACTAGAACTGGCAAGATACTTGTGTGAGTTACGTTTTGGAAGTCGTGCTCTGATCTCTTATGTTTTCTTTCTTTTTCTTTAATGAGAGTAATGGAGTTGAGACAAATGGGATGTAACATCAGAAACTCCAGTCCACCTGAGAGTTTATATACAACTATAGCTGGGAGTATGTTATGAAGCCCCTTTAATGGTTTCTTTTCCTTCAGGGCACTCAAGGTAGTATATATTTAGTTCTCCCCTCTCATTTTATCCACAGAAACCTGTGAGGTACATTAGACTGAGACTTATTCAAAGTCACCAAGTGGTTTTCACAGCTGAGCAGGGATCTGAATCTGAGCCTCAGAGGTAGGGATGGAAACAAGTGAAAAATATTCTCTAAATTATTGCAAAATTATTCTCAAGTGTTGGGAAGTCCTGACAAGAAGAATCCAAATGACTTGGAATCTTCTCAGTTCATGACTTATTCTGCATGAAAAATCCAGTGGCAGGTGTTGGGTTTTTTTGCACAGTAAAGGCATTTTTGACACAGAAAACTGCTTTTCTGCACAAATCCCTGCATTTGCTGTTCAGAAGCAAACCTGTTTTCTGTGTAGGAGTTGTTCTCTGCCTAGAAATGTTACTTTCTGTACAGAAAATGTTGTCTTCTGTGGGGGAAGAAGATACTTACCTACATTTATTTTATGATATTTTATTTTATTTTGCACAGATTAAATCATGAACTTTGAATTGTCTTTAAAAACTGCACTGTTCTGGACATCTTTCTCAGTGAGAACAAAAGTGTGATAAGATTATTCATTCTTGACTGTGCAAATGAAATTTATGAAGCTTTACATCCCTTCTTTGATG
The DNA here is from genome assembly GCF_019175285.1 of Sceloporus undulatus. Lineage (NCBI taxonomy): Eukaryota > Metazoa > Chordata > Lepidosauria > Squamata > Phrynosomatidae > Sceloporus > Sceloporus undulatus. Next base: position 195,927,542 of record NC_056522.1, on the reverse strand, counting down.
ACCTTGTCTGTTTTGTTTTTTTCTTCCAAGAGGAGGAGAGTTTTAAACAGAAGCACATCTGGGTGGAGGAGCAAGAAGATGCTTAATCCTTTATCCACTTGTCACTTTTTTTCCTCACAGTCTCCCCCCTTTTTCATAGAATCATAGAGTTGGAAGAGACCACAAGGGCCATCCAGTCCAACCCCCTGCCATGCAGGAAATTCAGATCAAAGCATCCCCGAAAGATGGCCATCCAGCCTCTGTTTGAAGACCTCCAAGGAGGGAGACTCCACTACACTCCTAGGAAGTGTGTTCCACTGTTGAACAGCCCTTACTGTCAGGAAATTCCTCCTAATGTTGAGGTGGAATCTCTTTTCCTGCAGCTTGCATCCATTGTTCCGGGTCCTAGTCTCTGGAGCAGCAGAAAACAAGCTTGCTCCCTCCTCAATATGACATCCCTTCAAGTATTTAAATAGGGCTATCATATAACCTCTTAACTTTCTCTTCTCCAGGCTAAACATCCCCAGCTCCCTGAGTCGTTCCTCATAGGGCAAGGTTTCCAGACCTTTCACCATTTTAGTCACCCTCCTTTGGACACACTCCAGTTTCTCAATGTCCTTTTTGAATTGTGGCATTTGCTCTGCAACTCCTAGAATTCCCAAGCTGGTTGGGGGATCCTGGGAGCTGTAGTCCCAAAAGTAACTTTCCTAAGCACTGGGTTGAACTCACTGGGTTAAGAAGGCTTTGTGAACTTCAGTTTGTTGTTGTTATGTGCCTTCAAGTCGTTTCTGATTTATGGCAAACCTGTCACAAAGTGATCTTGGCAAGATTGTTTGCAGAGGAGGTTTGGCATTGCCTTCTCCTGAGGCTGAGAGATTGTGACTTGCTCAAGGTCACCCAGTGGATTTACATGGCTGAGCCAGGATTCGACCCCTGGTCTCCAGAGCCATAATCCAATGCTCATATCACTCCACTGCGCTGGTTCCTCTTCACAGTGGGAGAGAAGACTTTGTGCAACTTCTTGCTTAAGATTCTTCCTGTTAAGCTTTCCTTTTTCGACCCAGAAAAGAGTGATGCGGTTCCGTCTATTTAGTTGTGGGATGCACTTAGCTTTTCAGTCACATGCAATACCCTTCTCAGAAGGGGATGAGCATCTCTATTGTTATCAAAAGATACAGCCAGGTACATGGATGAGGTCAAATGACCACTGCAATAGCAGTGCATATCTGGATGTGCATGTGTAGTTGTGTGCACAGACGTCTGCTTCTGGGCACAGATTTCCTTTGACTGGATATTAAATGTGTTTTTATAAAATCAAATAACATCCTCTTTGTATTGAGGGGGTTGAAAATGATCAAGATTGCATGCAGGAATTTAACCTTTTCCTCTCCTTTGGCAATCTTGAGCAAAGTCCTTTCTCTGACACTGATATTTGAATTGGGAAGGTTCTCAGCACCACAGCAACAAACAAAGGGCCAAGTCACCCCAGGCCTGTTATGATACATTTATTATCATCTCCCCATTCAGCTGATGTTCTAAAAAGCTGTAATCAACATGTGAAATGCAAGGCTACAGTTTAGCTCTCAACCCAACAAGAATGTTGGCTGAGTCAAAGTCCCAGCCAAGTAATTTTACTGTTGCCAGATGGATCAGAGGCAGCTATCTCCCTTGCCCTCACTTCTTTCCGGATGTGTAATAGCAGACTCGAGGCTTTCAGCCATGATTCCATTCTCTCAGCCACTGATCAGGAAGCATCTGGTTTTGAACAGCCTCCACCCTCAATTTAAAGCTAACCCTTCTTTCCTGGTTGGTCAAGGATAGCTAGAATGTAACTGGCTGCACCTCTGCAAGCAACCAACAGCCAGAAGGACAGAGCCATGCTTAGAAGCCCCTGGCTACTCTTGCACAATGGGAGTGATGATGTGGCAGAAGTGGGTAGAGAAACAGGATAGTGCCTTGTGCAACATCATTCAAAGGAACAGATATTTATGACAGCAATGGGTACATCTACATTGTACAAATAATAATGCAGTTTGGCACCACTTTAATTATCATGGCTCCAATCTACCAAATCCTGGGATTTGTAGTTTTGTGAGACATCAGCACACTTGGGCAGAAAAGGCTATTTGTAAAACTACAAATCCCAGGATGCCATAGGATGACGCTACAGAAATTAGTGTTAAACTGTATTACTTCTCCAGTGTAGATGCAGCCACTGTTACCAACATGAGCCTTTCGTGTCATATTCCACAATAAGTTTGCTCAGACACATGTCACTTAATTCAATTTGATGTTTATTTACTTGATCACATCTGTAGTTAGTAACAGGTACAGTTGTTAATTCAAAATAAGATGAATGTGTGGATTATATCACAGTTTTCCCCTACTGATTGCAACTTTCACAATATTGATTTTTTTTTTAAAGAAAAAGTTTAACAGTCAATAGGCCTGCTTAGAAATTAACTCTGATCAAACATCTAGTAACATGTATAGCTAATGGGAAGCTCACCACATGGCACAGCTCCCTATCACAGATACATTTTCTAAAAGAAGATTTTCTTAACTTGCAGTTCTAAATATATCCTGGGGTAAAAAAAAAAAAAAGCAAGGCTTTAGTGCAATATTATGTAAAAAGCAGATTTATCCATATTAAAATAAGGAAAAAACATTGCATACAAATAAAACAAGATTGTTAGGCACTTGCATGTCGGCTGATGTTTTACCTTTGTGATTAATGGAATGAAGATTCAAAGAGAATTAAAATGCAGAAGGAATGTGGTTTCATTTCTAAATATGTCCAGCTTTTGGTTGTAAAGTATAATGTTTGCAGAGAATTCAGACGCTGTTCAGACGCTGTCTCACTTTGAAGTCCAGTACATACTGAAAGATTGGGAATCAACCTTCACACTTTTCAGGCCTCCTGAAATGAATCAACATTGTGAACAAGCAGATTTTACACTGAGTTAGTGCAGAAGAAAATCTTGGTGGGTTGTATTCACTGTCTTTTGTAACTCAAATCACACACACACAAAAACGCACAACAAAGTATAAAATCTTCTGATTTCACTAGCCCAAATGGTAAACATTCTTCTCACTTTAAAACTGGCACTTACATTCCCATCTGAACATAAATCCAATCGATCACATTGAATGTTCAAAATGTGGAAAGGATATAAAAAAAGAGTCAGGAAAGCTATAAATTGAATCGTCATGCATCTGGTACATTTCCCAAACTAGGGAGATTTTCTAAATTCCCTGGCCTGTTACCTCCTGGTCAGCATTTACTAGAGTTACTTCACACCGTTGAACACTGAGCAGATGTATGAAGGATCAAACATTCCTCAATGTTTTCCATCGCTCTCCTCATTTTGGACAGTGGCCAGTGAAGTTATGTACACTCCAGTTCCATGAAAATCAAGGAGGCTACAGTGCACATTACTTAGGATTATGCTCATCCTCTATTTCATATGCATCCAAATAATTTATAGATATATTTTCCAAAACACCTTTGTCTATAAAGTTGTGCAGGTGCAGAATGAAAAGGCATCCATGATAAACACTTCACTTATTATTGCTTGGTTTTGAATTCATTACTATTCAACTCCCTCCTCTGTTTTTAAAAAATATCATATACTGTATTCTCTTTACCTTTATTAGATTATATTGCAATATTCCAACCTGTTTCTCACATTGCACTCTTAAAATACAGTAGTTGGGTGCATAGAAGAATCTGTTTGATAATTATTTCTACAAACTGCTTAGATTACAATATATGTCTCCCTTTTGCCATTTAAACATAGTCATTTTGAGTAAGGAAACAGCATTTTATTTAAAAACTGTTCTCTTTTAAAAGCTTTCTCTCTTGAAATATACTATATATATATGTATGTATGTATATATACATTAGTTGTTGAATCAGCATACTTGGAACACAAAAGCTAAACTATACTAGAGAGCATATGCAGACAGTGCTAAGTTTATACAAACAACCATCTTGTTTACTCAGTCAAAAGTATCACCCATCTCCCACTTATCATTAGGTCCAACATTGCTGTCCATAGTTTTCCTTTGGGAATGTGGCCACATGAAGAAAAGGTGGAAATGCAGATCTTTTGCAAGAAATACACATTCCCAGGATACACATTCCCAGGATATCACTCTTCTCACCCCCACTGGAATATTCCCAAGGAACACAAATTTCTAACTCTGTTATGTTCCTCAGGGTTCTTTATCTTAGGTCCGTGATGAGGAATATGTAGGATTTCAAATGTTGAGACAATTCCCATCATGCCTGAGCCCTGGCCATGCAGGCTTGGACTGAATGGACTTCAACAACAACTGGAAGGCCTGCAGGTTCCCCATCACTGTCCTGGAATAACCTGTATGGCCTGAAATCTCTAAAATTCAGATGCTGAGACAAGGCATGTTTCTGAAAGATGTTTGGTGGTTATAAATGGATATGTATTGGATTAAAGCAGGGGTGGGCAACTATGGGAGGCTAGGAGGCAGTATTGCCTCCCCAAGCTACCATGGAAGACTGCCCCTCACCACCCTCATTCTAAAAACTTAAAAACTGAAAAGTAAAATATAATAATATGGCCACAAAACGACCCTGGGGGCACATGGAGCATTTCCACCCTATTTTTACGAGTCTCTGGACCATTTTAAGCCATGGAAGGGCCTTTTTTTAAAACAAAAGGCAAGTATCAGAAATCACTGCCTATTTACCTCCAGGGAATAGGACGTCTCTTGGACCTAACATGGCCCTGGAGAGCCAAAAACACAGTGAAAATACCCCCATAGAGCATTTTGGAGGATTTGGAAACAATAAACAAAAAGTTTTTGGTGGCTCTTGAGGACCACAGATACAGCTCTGGGGGCCACATGCTGCCCACAGGCTGCACTTTGCTCATCCATGTATTAAGAGGCCCATGCCAAGCCATCATTATCCATTGTGGGAGGGACATGTGGAAAAGGTCTTCATTCAAAATGGTCCTTGCTATGCCATCCGTAACTGATCCTGCTTCATAAGGCCATAAGCCTTTCACCTTGGAGTAAGCTTTGCTAAACCCAGCAGAACTTATATACGAGTAGACATGTCATAGGACTGCACTGTATTTCCAATAATGTTATTTTTTTAAAAGACAAAACAAAACCTCCACCTGAGAAGAATGGACATGGCATTGTAAAGACTAATAAAGCTATGATTAATAGGGTCCTTACTAAGCTGACATCCAAGTAAGTTAGTGGCTCACATCCTTATGGACTGAGAGTTTATCTAATCCTATGGGGGTGGGGAGATTATTTTTCAGGGACTTGTCTTATAGACTTTTGTTATACAGCAAAGGTGGGAATCCTGTCACGCATCAAGTAGTGCTGAACTGCTACTCGCATCGGCCCTAGCCAACATCACCAGTGAGATGAGGAGAGCGGGGACCTGGAGTCCAACAATACCCAGAGGACCAAAGGATTCTCATCTCTACCCTACAAGGCTGATGCTTAAAGTGGGGGATCTCATTGTGTGTGGGCATTACCACATCAAAAAAGGAACCCAAGGAACCAAGTTTAAATGTTTCATAGGGAGGGAAATAGATCAAACTACAAAATTAAATCACAAAAAAGGAATAGCAGATAGCGTACAAGTTATGGTATGTAGTTTTGAAAAGCAATGAGGAGGAGAGCAGCTAATTAACTTGCAAAGAGGGCACAGCAAGCATCCTCTCCAGTTCCCTCCAAATCAGATTATTTCTCGGGGCCGGCAAGCAAAGCTGAGCACAGTTTAGTGTCCTTTTCAACAGGGGCTCACCCTTTCCCTCAAATTCATTATTCCTGAGCAGCATGCCTTTAAGGGAAAAAAACTTCCATGGAATATATCTGAATGAACACTACACAGAAAAGTGGGGTGCTATAGATCTTATCTGTATCTCAGATTTGGCCTTACACATTCTTTCTCCCCAGAGAACCTTCAAGGTTTAAGTTTCTTGGAGTGGGAGCTAAGGATCTCTGAGAACTCTCAGCATCTGCAGTAAACTATAATTCCCAATATTGTTTAGGGAGGAGTTAAATGAATGTTAAAAGGATGAAATATGTAAGGTAGCTGTGCTGTACTTCAGCTGGCTTAGCTCTCTCTGCCGGTTCTTTTAAACACTGTTTTATAGCTCTAAGCCTCCGGTCCCATTACAATTAACTGCAGCAATTCTTATCTAATAACTGAATCTGTTGAGGGAGTGGCAGGGATGGAGCATGGTGGTTGGTGTTGCCTACAGAATGTCAACAGACTTAACTCTAAATGATCATGGGTATCAGATCTCACTGTCACTATGGATTTCAGTTCTAATGAAACACAGGAAGAAATCTACCTTAAAAACAGTAACAACTTACTTTAACTCGCTATTACCCCATTTATCGTGTATTAGGCATACACCCAGGTTATTGATGTAGCTAAAAAAAGTAGGAATTTAGAGAAACATAAAAAGGCTCAGAAGATTTATGCGGTTTGGTCTACGTGGAGGACAGCTGCTTGGCTCGATTCTTCCTCCAACTTTTCCACTTCACTGCTGATCGGTTTGTTCCTTTCATCATAAAGTTCCTGCCTGGTTTCTAGTGAAGCCCTGTAGTCGTCACCTTCTTCAACAATCGCAAGCTCAATGTTGTTGTTGATTGCTGCTTCTCCTTCACTTCCTGATTCTTTTTCCAGCGCGTCAGCCAGGGCTTTTCCTTCTTCGGCTGGAGCAATGGGAGATGCCAGGTCTGAGTGAATCTCAGTGAAGGAGGTCTCTTCATCATTTGCTGTGTGCTCACTGACAGAAACATCTTCTGGCTTGTCTTCTGCTTCCATGGAAGTGTCTCCATCACGAACCTTCTTCACATTGAATGTAAGGGGAGAGACCTTGAAAGATGAACTTTTTGATGAGGAAGATTTCTGGTGGTTAGGGGTGAGAGATTTCTTAATCTTCTCTCTCCGTTCAACGGACACAATCTTGGTGCCGATCTTGTTCATCTTCTTCTCAATATTTTGCCGGGAAAATGCCTTCTTCAGGCTGTCCACCTTCTTGAGACTTGACCTCTTGATCTTCTCAGCTCTTGTCTCCTCTATTTTTTCATCCATGCTATCTTCTGCACCGTCATCATGGGGCACTTCATCCTCTGAAGACAGCTCCACAGTGTGCAGTGTTTCCTCCAGAGTTTTGTTCTCGTCAACAGATTCTTCCTTCCCGTCAGTAATGCTTGGAACAGGCTCTTTCACAAAGACACTGGCAGGAATTTCATTTTCTTCCTGTAAAGAATTGACATATGTTTATTTAGGAGTTCGTGTGACACAGATGTGATAAACAAATCACAGTTCTGAACAACATCAATATTTTTCTTTTAAGCAATGAGGTAAAGGAAGTTAAGTAAGTTTTTGTTGTTGCCACAGTATATTTAACCAGGAACAATCACTTATTTCCTATGGAATTGTTCTGTTACGCAGTGTAAGAGACTAATGAGCTTATGAGCTGTCAACTACAGTATTTTTCAATTCAATTTGTTTTGCATTCCTGTATTGGGGGCTAGTACAGATCTAGTTTAATGCATTTAGGAGCTGGATGCAGGATCACTTCCTGTTTCCCTTTCAGGTCCACCCTTCTGGAAGACAAATCCCACTATAGGGTTTAACTGAAATTAACTGTGAATATGGCAGGGTTCCTGCATGATTCAAGACTGGAATTCAGCAATGAACCATAGTCAAGCCACTGATGTGATTATCTCTCCACTAGCTCTAAATCTCTAGAAGTGGAAAAGTAGTAGAGGCTAAGTCCCTTCCCACTGTGGAATTCATGTTATCTTTATCACTAGAAGATCCCGTGACAATATAAAACATCCCAGAAAAAAACCTAACCAGAATGATATAGACTTTTGCAATTGTACACATGCTTCTCAACAGCTAAGAGTACTGGGCTGTAATCCTCTATCATGGCCTACATTGTGTAACTTTATGTATACATAGCTATGTAGCAGAGCTGCTAAGGAGCCCTATTAGTGATTTGTGAAGATGTATAATGTGACACCAGAAGAGTATGCCAATGTGCATTGGCACTCCCTCGTTGGTGTCCTAATGCAAAATGAGACTGGTGCACATTAGTCCCAATGTGCATTGGTCACCTTGCTGGTTCCCCTGCATAGCAACATAACAGCAACTCTTTACTGGATACTGATGTTATGGAACTGTAGCCCCCAACAGGATTCTGGCCCCAGATTTCTAATTCAGTTGTTAAGCCTGTATCCAAGAGCACCCTCTTTCACCTAGGATGTCTCACTTTAGTTCAGGATATGTGGTTTAAATCCCCCAGTATTTGATCAGATTAACACATTTCTTTGACATGCCCACAATATTCAACCTAGGTCAAACTCTGGCCTTGGAACAAGGTGGTTGAGTGTATGAAGTTACCTTACACAGAGTCAGAGTATAATACATACAGCTCAGTATATCAGGAGCTCCCAATGTTGGCAGCCTTAAGATATTGTTGGACTAGAAATCCCACTAGCATTGCCATGCTGGCTGGGTGTGATGAGAACTGTGGGACAATATCATCTCAGGGCCTAAGGCTGGGAAAGGCTGCACTGACTGGCAGCAGCTCTCCAGAAATGGATCTTTCCCAGCTCTGCCTGAAGATGCCAGGGCCTGAAAGTGGCATCCTTATTACTTTGTATCAGTACTACTCAAACTGGTGGTCTATGGAATGTTACCAATCCACAGGGCATCAGCTGCTGGTCCCTGGAGAGTTTCCAGGAAGGAAAGCAATGACTGTTGCCAATGGTATACTGTTCCCTGCCATACTGAGAAAAAATGTTGCTGTTCTTCCATATCAAATAGCTTTTCAAAAAACACTGGTTTACATCATTGGGCCAAGGCTAACTAGAGTGCTCAGTTACCCATTCACCCATCCCTCTATCCGTCCACTATCTAGCTTTACTTGTTACAAATGGAATAGCAACATTTTTGTACAGTATATGCAGTGGGAAACCGAAGGACTGTAGTGGGGAAATGAAACCATTAAACTGTTGCAGAGTTGGACAAGAAGTCAAGCATAAATTGACAAGCACTAAAATTAGAATGAACAGAATCTGGAATTCCTGTAAAGTGGCTCAAAAGAGCATTTGGGCAGGCCTATCTACACAACACAATCCCTGTCTCCCTCCTGTCCGCCCCCATACTTTAAATAGGATTTGAGAAGCCTGGACTTTGGTGATTGTGCTGAGTAGAAAGCAGAGCAGGATATTTTGCCTTCTTTGCCTTCTTTTGTTACTTTTTGTCACACGTGATAAACAACTAGGCATTTTTTTCCACTGATTTTTTTCTTTGCGTCTTCTTGTTTTTCTCTTTCGACTTTCAACAGGTTGTAGATATGATGGATAAAAATGATGAGTAATTATCAGTTCCCTCTCTGCCTGAGAATTCTAAATACCCCTCCTTAAAACTGCAAATCCCAGAATGCAACAGGAGGCAGCTAGAGGAGTCAAAGTGGAATAGTAGCACTTTAAGAGTATAGTGTGATAAACATAATGGTGTAAGTGTGCCCTAAGTGTGCCCTTGAGAGGGAACTTGGGTTCTTGACAGAGGTGGAGGCCTGCCCCCAAAGTGGGACCAAATTTTCTAAATGTTTAAAAAGCAATTGAAATCACTAGGACTAGCTGAACCACTGTGTACAAAACCAAAACCCACTTTACCTGAAGAGAGAGTTAAGCCTTATTTAAACATGATGCCAAAACAGGGTACAGAAAAGCATACAAGGGACACACTGTTGGGCATGGTGGCCCCATCTTTCAACACTTTCTCAGAATTCCTAACTTCTCAGCATGTTCTACTTCTGTTCAAGGAAATGCTTGTAGAAGCCCTCTTCAGATCTTCTCACTCAACATCAGGAATACAGAAAAGTGAAGAATGATGCTGCCATGTGTATCTCTATTTCCCTTCTACCTGTTCATGTGTCCTATTCAGGCATACCACTTTAAATCATGGATGAGGAACCACTGGATGTTGTTGGACTTGAGTTCCCATCAGTCCTACCTAGCATAGCTAGTGGGCTGGCAAACTGAGAACTGTTATTCAGGTGGCCTACAAGCTCTCTGCCTTTGCTTTATGCCTTTTTTCCCCTAAGAATTCACTTGCTGGAACATACATGACAGAAAACTAGTTGCAGAACGTCACAGGTTTCTCTTTGTTTTAGAAGACCGTTCCTCCCATGAACATCATGAGAAAAAAACCCCCAAACAATATAGTATATCTTTCATTTTTATATATTCTGTGCCAGTATTTTAAATGAGTTCTTAAAAAAGTCAAACAGCTTGACTGAGTGCAAGATGGCATCTGCACTACATTCAGAAACTCATCCTGGGCCAATCCTTGCCAAATAACCTTTCCACCAAGAAATCATTTTGGCAAAGGATCACACTTTCTGTTCAGTAATTCGCAGATGCCACATTGTATCTGTGATGTTTTGCAATTAGTTTCTCACTGGGAACAGGGTTGAAGCAATCACAATATTTCAGTTGGCATGCCCACCTAGTTCTGTGTCTAAAGATACTCCTCTTCACTGCTTCTTCACAGTGTGAGATCAAGTTTATCGCATGAGCATTATCTGGTTCAGAAGGACAAACCAAGTACATTGCAGTGACATAAATGCTTGAGAATATGCAGATACCAGAAATGGCAACAGACTGGGAGGGAGGGAATAGCTTCAAGAGATATTGTTAAAACTGATAGACTTTTCTAGGCTTGAAGGCAATGAAGGCCTGCTACTGGCTTCATTTCTGACTTCTGGGACATAGCTTGCGAAACTGGCTTTTTAAACATACGTAGATACTGGCTTGTGTATACTCTGCAAACATCCTGATATGGCAATAGTCCTAAACTCCTCCTCCCCCCTGTCCCCCCTCCTCCTCATCATCTTGTTTCCCCCCCCAGAATTGGGACAGAGATTAATACTCTACTGTCCCACTTTCTCAGCTGTTTTTAAAATAAAAATCCCAGTTTCTCTCTCGTTCTCTCACTTTTACCCCTTTGTTGTTAACTTTACTTCAGTTACTGAAAAATGATTTCAAAATGCAAAAGTCATTTGCACCATTTAACTTGCTGGGGAGAAGGGAGGAGAGGAAGGGGAATCCTTCTTCCCTCTCCAGTAGATTCAAGTAAAAGCAAAATGGTGCAGCCACTCTGAGCTTATTTGCTCTTTGTCATAAATATTTTTTGACATCTTGACTATATTCCAGTGTTGCTTGACCACACATGTCCGGCTTTTAACTGTTAAAGTATGCTTAACTGAAAGTATGCTTATAGAGAAAGAACTTCAGTTGCTTCTCAACAGCCTCTTCTTGATATGGAGAACACTTCTTTTAGAATACTGACTTTCTTGATAGTTCTGGGCTGCAAGTATTACCCCATTGCATGCCACAGCAGTTAAGAATGATTGCTATTTCTTGCAACATCTCCTGGCATAACTTTTTTTTTGTCTCTTAACATTTGTACATATTTCCATTGACACTTTCCTTTTTCCCTATGGTGGCCCCAGCCCATGCATTTCTTTTCTTAGGTTATTTTTGAGTGTTTTAAATTATTTTCAGGGATTTTAATCCTTCTCACATGTCTAGTCCTGATCAAGTAGTGAAACCATCACCCAGGCTTCCTGGTACTGTGCCAGTTCAGACCACAAGTAGAGGCATCACATATCTGAATTTTCTTCCATACAGTTGGCCACCTGGGTTTGGTTCAGGACCCCCATGGATACTACAGTCCGTGGATGCTCAAGTCCCGTTGTACACGTATAAAATGGTACCCCTTATATAAAATGGCAAAATCAAGGTTTGCTATTTTGGAGTTCTTTAAAAATATATATATATTCAAGTCATGGATGGTTGAATCTGTGGATGAAAAATCTGGGGATATGGAACGCCAATTGTACCTTTCTTTTTTTTAAAAGCCCTGTTTATTGAAAATAAAATATGTGAAATATGGGGGTGATTGAAGATCTTGGGAGGAACGGTAGAATGCTTCAGGGACCATAGGTAGTCTGCAGTCCTCAGTATGCCAGTAGTTGTTTAAACAGCAGGGACAATTTAAACAAAACTTAAGGAGTGTATACAAAGCCCTGTAGGGGTAGCCTCCAGCTGCCCCTTTTATAGCCAGAATGGGGGATGCAGGAACTGCATGTCGCAGCCCCGATCTGGCCTTTCCAGGGTGTGAAAAGAAGCTGCAAAAAGCAGCTCCTTTTTGCGACCTGGAAAGGGCACCATAGGCACAGCATTGCAACTTTACGGCACTCTTTCAGCTCTGTAGTGCAGTGCATGATGTCACGCTGCCCTGGGGGCAGAGCTGGGTGTGCATCGTGTAGACGCTACGCCCCAACTCCACCCTCCAGCTGGCCTTTCAGGCCAGCCTGTACAGGGTCTGAGGCAATAAAATGAGATTAGCCATATGAACATTGGTTCTCTTGTAGCCCTCATGCTTTTCATAGAATCACAGAATCATAGAGCTGGAAGAGATCTCAAGGGCCATCCAAGCCAACCCCTGCCATGCAGGAAAACACAATCAAAGCATCTCCAACAGATGGCCATCTAGCCTCTACTTAAAAATCCTCCCAAGAAGGAGACCCCACCACTCTCCGAGGGAGTGTGTTCCACTGTCGAACCTCTTATTGTCAGGAAATTCCTCCTAATGATTAGGTGGAATCTTTTTTCCTGCAGTTTGAATCCATTGTTCCATGCTCTAGTCTCTGGAGGAGCAGAAACAAGCTTGTTTTTTTGGCACTCCTTAATTTAAGGAGGTTGGGGCCAAATTCAAGGAACTTGAATTATAATTATACTTATACTGTTAGTATCATATGGAGGACCTGTGTGTGCTTCCAGTGAGGTATTCCCCCCCCCCAACGCAAAAGCCCAAAAGGCCCCCCACCTCAGTGGTAAAACATTGCATTACTAGTGAAAAGACACAGGTTGAACCTTGGCATCCCCAGGTAAGACTGGGAAGACTCCTGAAAAGTTGTGACCAGTTAGTAGAAACCAGGGATGGGCAATGTGAGGTCTTCTACATGTGGGATGGCAACTTCCATCAGCCCAATGGATACATCATAGCCAGTGGTAAAGGATGCTGGGAGATGCAGGCCAATAGAGCATTTGAAGGACCACAGTTTCCCACTCACTCATTGTGTAGACAAATCAAACTAGATGGACCAGAAAGGCAGTTTTCTGTATTCTAACATACTTATTTTAAAAGTCACATTCATGTATAAATTACATCGTCTCGGAATCCCTCTGAAATATAGACAAGCTGATATTTTAAGAGGAAAGTCGCAAGACATGCATGAGTGCACATCTCATAGTAAAAGCAAGACATGTCTATTTTTTACACAGGTATGTGCACCACACTTCAAAAATATATTACAAAAAGTAGTCCCAAGCCTATACTGACTCAACTGTTAAGATGGCATTTTACACAATACTTTTAGGATTTATTCTTGAGCTGGGCATGATTACTGATAGATATCCTGGGCAACTTCTGGGAAGAGCACTTTGGGATACTTAGCAAGCTTACAATCTGCGGCTTATTACCTTTCTAGGGAACTCTTGAAATCAAGGCAATTAAATACTTCATGTTCATTTGTATTACACTGGCACATGCCAAAGCTGTCTGAACCCCTTGTAGACTTAAAAAGCAATCTTATACATGACTACTCAGAAGTAAGACACATGGTATGTAGAGGCGGGCAACCATACAGATAGATGATGGGGCCAATTTTTTTGTCCCTGTGCCCACACAGACCACAAACTATCATGATTCAGGTACACTGGAACTAACATCATGCCATTTCCAGTCAAATTTGGGCCAATTTTTGCTCTTTCTGTAAGTTTTAAATAAGGTTTGGAAGGCTGTGGGGGATAGCTGCAGCTGGGTGTGGAGTTTTTTGGCTGGTTACTAGGTGGAAAAAAAATCATCCAAAAAATCAATACAGGGAAAAATCTATTTTGAAGGATGGGTGGTTTTGCACTCATCAGGGAAGTTTCGGGGCTTATGCAAGTGAAATTCAGGCCACTTTCCCCAGCCCCGGCATAATGGGAAATGCTCCCAGGTAAAGGTATACATGACTACAACCTTAATTTGGTTATGCTTAGTGATGTTTCTTAAATATACTATTTTTTTCCTTGGCCTAAACTTCCTTGCGACTTGTACATGTTTGTACATCCAATCAAGACTTGAATATCTGGCAATGCTGTTTGAAGTTAAAAAATTAAATTACATGTAAAGTGATCGTATAGTCTAATACAGAGAAACACTTTAAATTGTACTAATCACTACCCACTCATCACACTTTATTATATCATGAACTAGGGATAGGGACTAGGTTTCTTCTCAAAGGCAGAAATTAATAATTTTAGCAATTTTCTTCCCACTACAAGAAAGTCTTTCAACTCCATGCCAGTTTCAAAGGCTATTTGCAATGTGAGACTCATTCTGCACAAAATCTGTATGTGGTTGTTTTGTAGAGAAAATAGCATTTTCTGTGCAGAAAAAAGCATTTTCTGTGTGTAAAATAATATTTCATTGTACAAATATTAATTCTGTGTAGAATTATAAATATAGAAATATGTAGAAATTAGAAATATAGAAATTCATAGAAATATTATTTCTCTAAACATTTTCTAAGGGATGTGGTGGCTTCATGGTTAAGATGACAGTTCTGATGATTGGAAGGTTGGAAGTTTGCGGCCTGAGTACTGCATGAGGGGGTCAGCTCCTGTCACTAGTACCAGCTTATGCCAACTTAGCAGTTCGAAAGTATGCAAATACAATTTGATAGATATGTTCCACTTTGGTTGGAAGGTAACAGCATTTGGTGAAGTCATATGCTGGGCACATGACCATGTTGTCTTCCGGCAACGCTGGCTCTTTGGCTTAGCAATGGAGATGAGCACTGCCCTCTACAATCGGTTACAACTAGACATTCATGTCAATGGACTACCTTTACCTTTTTAAACATTTTCTGCGCGCACACACACACACAAAGCTTAACTGGGGATTTGTTCTCAAAAAGTTCCCATATTGCTGATTTTGCCTGCAAGGAAAATAACCTTTCAATGCAGAAAATAAATAAAGCAAAAAATACCAAGAAGATATTAAAATATATGTTCTTTTTCATTTTGCAAATTTAGCAAAGTGCATTGTGTACTAGAAAAGTATTCTAAATTTGTTTAGAAGTTTATTTCAATTGGTGCATTGATTCTAGAAGGAAAATGTGTTCTTGAGGACTGAAGCAGGTCCCTGAAGACTGAAGTGTAAAATCCTCTCAAATTATACACATCATACAGTGGACCCTTGTTATACGCTGGGGTTTGGTTCCAAGATTCCCAGTTTATAACAAAATCAGTGTATGCTCAAGTCCCATTAAATATAATGACATAGCAAAATGGTATCCCTTATAAAAAATGGAAAATCAAGGTTTGCTATTTGAAATTTATACTTTTTTTGAAAATTTTCAAACCATGTATGCTTGAATCCTTTATAAAAAATCCGTGTATAAGAAGGGCCGACTGTAATACCACCTGCCCAACTGTAGACAGAGCTTGGAAATATTTTTCCCCAAGTACTACTTATAGGTTATTATTTCTGGACTATACTGACCAGAAACTCCCAGCCAGAATGACTATTGCCTATGCTGGCTGGGAGGATCTTGGAGATAAACAAACCAACAAACTCTCCTAATTTTTGCTTATTTGATACAATTTCCCATTTCAAAAACTATTCTGTTATGTGGAAAACCATGCATCAGGAAGAAAATTAGTTCTCCTTCCAAGATGCTACAAAGCTGTGACAGAACTGTGGCAATATTTCTGAATTTGTTTACTGTGTATAAGCTCTAATGATTTCATAAACTGCTTCACAAACCCTTTTTTTTAAATAGACATTATAATTTTCTGAATCTTTAACCTTCCAACTCTTCCTACTTAAATGTCTAGGTGTTTTGTCAGTTTCTTTTTATTTGAGCCTAAGCAACATAAAAGGCAACCAAACAATTAAATCCCTATGCCCCCCCCTTCCTTCTTGCCTTTTCATTTTAAGATCAAATATTTACTAACTGCAGTATCTGGAATAGCGCTGAATACCAATTCATTGGCCCTTAGCTCTAATTTACTCGGATATTTTTGTTTGTTTGTTTCTCACATGTTATTAAATAGCACACTGTCTTCAAAAAATCTGACAGCACTTCCCCCTTTTGGATGGCAACATGGGCATTTGCTGAATCTCTGGGCTGTATGACTGGCAGAATGACGTTTATTCTGAACCCAAGTAGGCAAAAAATCATGCAGGTCATGTGCTTCCAACAAAGCAGAAAAGGAACAATGCCAAAGCTTAATAAGGCTTTGCAAACAGTCATTTCTGTGTTTTGTTAGGTTTTTCTGTGCCTGCATTTATAACAACTCCTGCCGTTCTATTAGAAAGACACAGGAGCCAAGCAGAACAGTACAGTAAATCTAAATGAGAGAAGAGGAAGGGAAAAGAAAGTAAAGGCTTTGGGGAGTTAAAAAGATTTTTTCAAACAAAGTGCAAACAACACGTATTATGAAAAACTTGCCTCAATGGTACATTTTAGAGGAACCAGGTTTTATAAGCCATGGGTCGGAAAAGAATTTACTATGCAACATTTCTGATATTGGGCTGCCGTGGGTAGGGTTGCCATAACTGTCAACCTCCAAACTGGGACAAATTGGGGGGGGGGGGGAATGTAGGGTAATGTGGGACAAAATTTAGCCCCAAATGTAGGACATATTTTTAGAATGGAGGACACACAAAAAATGGAGGACATTTTGGCATTATTCCTAGACAGATGGCAGAAATGTACTTCCCTTTCTGGCCAAACCCCTCCCCTCCCAAATTCCAAAACACAGACAACAGCACAAGTCCAGGCATCCTTAGCATTTGAGCCGAGATAGACAGGCAGTCCCTTGAGCTGGCAAACTACATGTTCCAAGCCTTTTTAGCAATTCCCCCCCTTCCTCCTTCTCCTTGCCCCCTGCTCAAGAGGAGGAGCTCCTCCTCTGGTCCCCACGTGGGCTGGCCCAGGCCTGGCGAGGCAGCAGTGACCAGCAGAGGAGGAGGAAGAAGAGGAGGAGGAGGGAAGAGGAGGAGGAGGTAGCAGGAGGAGGAAGGAGGAAGAAGAGGAGGAAGGAAGGAGGAGGAGGAAGGGGGAGGAAGAGTAGCAGGAGGAGGAAGAGGAGAAGGAGGAGGAGGACGAAGAAGAAGAGTAGCAGGAAGAGGAGGAGGAGGATTTCTATTCCATTTGTGCAGGTCTGCTTTGTTTTAACAATAATAGTGGTGATGATGATAATGATATCAGTCAGTTTCTGAGGCATGCACTCACTCTTTCTGAAGGCGAGACAGTGTGACTTTCCAAAGTGCATTTCTGTGTATTTTCAGTGCTTTTAATGCTAACAGGTCTGCTTTAACAATGATGATGATGATGATGGTGGTGGTGATATTGATATCAGCCAGCTTCTGAGGCATGACCAAACTCATGCGCAGTGAAGAAAAACCAAAGTACCTTGACCAAGTACACACTTCTGAGAAGTATAGTTGGTGCAAGACACCTGAAACCGATTTTGTTTTTTACTTCAAAATATGATGTGTGCAGTGTATGTAGGAATTATTTTTTATTTATTTAATTTTTTTTAAAAAAATTATTTAATTATTTATTTTTGGCTTCTGCCCCCCAGTTGTCTGAGGGACAGCAACCCGGCCCCTGGCTCAAAAATGTTGCCTACCCCTGTCCCTTCCCAAGGAGACCAGAATGGTCCCTTCTTTGTTATTGTTCCACTGGCAGGCCAAGACCTTCCTTTTCAGAAAGCATTTGAAACAGAATTTTTTTAAAAGAACAGTCTGGGTGTTGTATTCTTTTAAATGTATTGTAAACCCTTTATCTTTTTAACTATATTTTATTCTTTTATATGCAATCTATATTAATATTCTAATAATTTAATTCTGTTTTAATATAACACTTCTCTATGCTTTTGATTGTACTGTTTTAATCTTGTAAACCGCTCTGAGTCCCAGTTTTGGGAAAAGGGTGAGATATAAATAAATTTAATGATAATAAATAATAATGATTAATTGGTGGCAAGGAGCCATTTTTTGAATGCATTGCCATTTTTAACGGTATTGCTATGAAATTATTTTACACTCTTTAAAATCTAATGTCAGTTTAATATCTTAATTTATTAAACTGTGTTTCAATTATGTTATTAACAGGTTTTTAATTTTTTCTTGTTTCATTCTTTTCTAAACTGGCTTGAATCCCTTGCTAGGAGAATGGCAGGGTATAAATTAAATAAGGAAATAATAAATCGTAATAATAAAATGTAAGTGAACACTGGAATTAACTGTAGTCCAGCAAACCCCCAAAACATAGGCATTTATATTCGTATCCACTTGTTTTTCTGTAAGGGGAAAGGAATGTATTTATGAGGAACATACAGTATCACATTTAATCTTCTCTCCTTGTGTGTGTGTGTATTTTGTGACCTAAGAACTAAACCAAAATCTTGCCCTGGAGTTACACAGGTCCTTTGTCTTCTATAGGAAAAACAGATGTTAATATTGTTTGGGAAGGGAAAAACAGGCATGCTTTATTTCTCAGAAAGACTCTGAAAGCTAACTGAATATAACCTTTTGAGTGTGTGTGTGTGTTTAGCTTTTCATCCTGTGGACAATGCTCTTCTCCTCAGTTCATTAAACTAGGGTGCGGTTTAAAGAACTTAATTGGTCTTTTCTTTATTAAAGCTCATATAATCAAAATAGATGAGAAGGCTTTTTGTCTGGAAAGGCCTTTGCTGGATGAGAAGGGAAAAAACAAAAGAGCCCAGAATCTCATAGCAGTGCTTATAATATATTCTAGGGTGTGCTAAGTCTGTTCCCTGGGCACAGGCATGCTTGGCAGAAAAGGCTGTGTGGCTTCCAGAGCAGAATATTTAAGTTGTTCCTATAAGCTTGGCAGTATCTTTGCCCTGAGATGTATGACATAAAGTACCGGAGTAAGACTTTTTCATGAGCCAGCCGCTTCAGGCGCAGAGTCTGCAAGACAGCACTCTTCTGAGGTAGGAAAGCTGTGCCCAAAGGAGATGGATCACAGGCTAAACCTGAAATCTTTGGGGGGAAAAGTGTTGGACTATTGGGAAACCTGTGTGTTCAGTAAGTGCCCTTTTTTACTTGTCAAGGTGTATAAAATAGACCTTGAGATGCTGGTAAGTGTTCTTGTCTAGAACAATTCAGATCCCTTTGTTCTAGACAGGGACATATGAGGAGCTGTTGTCAGGACTAGTCCTACCATGGCAGACTGAAGGGGCAGATGTCTACAAGGGTGCTGGGGCAAAAATGGGCTGTTCTTCCTGAGCTAACTACTTGTTGTTCCTTCCTGTTGGAAAATGGACTTACATGTCCCACTCAGCTGGCCCTGTCCCCTCCCAAACTAGCTGGTTGCTTTTCAGAGGCTGTGGAGGCCATTCTCCCATCATCAGTGTTTAAATGAGATTCCGCTACTGGTTCAGTTGGCTTCTGAATATGAAATAGGAAAGCGGCCATCTTACAGAAGGCAGCAACATATCTTTTCATGGTAAAAGGCATTCAAAAGGGATTTACCATGCCTCCTTCTGTGAAGTACTGTATTAACAAGTGTTAGCTATGGTGCCATTGTCATTGTCTCTGAAAGATCCCCCACCAGTATCAACCCCTACGACTCTGGTGCCCAGAAGCTATTTGGCACATTTAGTCTGGCTGCTCAGCAAAAGCCTGTCAGACATGCAGAGAAAGCTTCTATAGTAGCTGGTTTGGGGTTTTGTCTGTAACCTGGGTATAGTGGGCCACTGACAGAATGAGGAATTTCCACAGAGTGAACATAATCGCTAGCTTAACCAATATTGTCTTGTCAAGTGGCAATAATACATTTTTGTCTTTAAACCTTTGTTCCTGGTTTGTCATCATGCCTAGAGTCTAACCAAATTGTCATCACCACATAACCAGGAATATTGGTGGTGATGGTTTGGGGTAAGATATCCTCAAACAGAACAAAGCAAGTCCCTAAATTATATGTATTTCTTCTTATTTTCCCCTCCATCACTAAAACAGGTCTATTTGATCTGCTGATTATGGATAGCCTAGAAAGAACTCCTAATAAAAAATATTTGTAAAAAAATCTTTATTAGCCAAAATTTACTACCATTGTACTGTTCCTATGCCCCGATTTAAATGGGCCTTTTTCGCCGCCCCTGTCACGTGCTAGGGGTTGGCCATCCATACTGGCCTTACCCCTAGCACGTGACGGGGGCATCAAAATGGGAGCGCCCTGTATATATGGGCACCGCCATTTTGATGCGACGGACGCCATTTGTGCACTCGGGCATCGCAAGCGCAACGCAAAAAGAACCCGCTTTTTGCGGGTTCCTTTTCCGCCACTGGGAAGCCTCACCGTTTGGAGGCTGAGGCTTCCCGCTGGTGGAAATGCAGGCGGCGACAGACCGCCCTTTTTGGGCGGTCTGTATCCCGCCTATAAGACTAAAGCTCAGAAAACCGTGACATCTCTTTTGTATCAATACCATGTTCTCTCCATTGCTTTTCTTCTGTTGCTTCCCATCAGTTGACTTTAACCCTTAAAAAAATCTGAATGACAAGAGTGGAGCATGATTTATGAGGCAAAACAGTTTCACTGCTAATAAACGTTTCTAGACCTAAAGAACAGATATGTTTTTGGTGATGGGCCTGTAGTGGAATTTGCTATCAGAAAAAGAGGGTTTGGTTTCAGAAGTCATCACTGGTAAGGAAAGGATAATTTATGTACCTTTCAGGCTTTCTTGTTTTGCCTTACAATTTGACTTCTGTCTTATCCACCTCATATTTTTCGTCAACTTTCCCTTTGCCATTGCATGTTGCAAAGAATTCCTAATTTAAAAGTAACACATCCTTGCAGAATGATAATACAGATCAAGTGACATTATGGGCCATTTGCATGAACTGGAGTATTGATCTGAGATTTCAGTGAACATATAAGATTTATATGCCTCAACACATTATTTGTTTTAACCATAGTTTATTACTTAAGGTACAAGTGGCATGGCAGCCAAACCAACCAATCATGGTTTGTCATCCCTATTTCTATTTTTCCTCATCCGTTTCTTTTGTGAGTTCCCATTTCAGGATGGGCAGCTCAAAGAAAAAGTAGGGACAGGCATGTTTGTGAGTCAAAAAGCATGATTTGCGGCTGATTAATAAAACACAGTTTGTTACCAGACACAGGTTTTCACATTGTAACAAACCAGGTTTGAACAATTCATGGCTTGTCTTGATTTGTAAGTGCAGTCACTATGGCAAAATATAGTTATCACACCGCTTTCAACTCATTTTAAATTCCATCCAAATAAAAGCTTAAGAAGTAATTAGCTTTACGCACACTGACATAAAAATGAACTCTAAATTTAAAGGAACTGCTTTCAAGCAAAAGTGTCTAGGACTGGGTTGTTTATACTAGCTTTCTTTGTTTATTCAGAGTTTCTATTTTAAAATAGCAGAGGCACAGAAAAGACAAAGCACTAAAAAGGAGAAAGCATGAGCTTGTGAGGATCTTTTCCCCTTCTGGTTTTATAATCCTGAGAACTGTGGGGTGAAGAGAACAATAAGCAAGGTGGAGTCTTTTCCTCCCAGAGGGAAAAGACAGGAGGTTAGCTAGTGATTTCTGCCAAAGACCTGTCTAATTTATTTAAAGTATTATCATCTAATGGCGTAAGAGGTATTTAACATGGAATCAGATCAAGCCTCTTTCTTTGTTAAACCTGGGGAAGTCAAACAGCTTTTGCCTCCATTTAAAGCTGTAGCTTTCCTATAACTAACTGGGATGGCTTGTATACTTGCTGCAAATTTAGATTTTGCATAGACCAGACCAATGCTTAAAAAGGGGATGGAATGCAACACTGTTGATCCTATAAAAATGCAAGTCTGGTTTTACAAGCACATATTGTTTTCCAAAAGAGCTGTGCTTCTGAATGAGCCAGATTGGTCCCCAAAAGTTTCAGCTGGCACACCATCAAGAGCAGCTGGTATTTATAACTAGGCAAGAGCTCAATTTTAACCAGCAAAAGAAACTGCCTTCCTACAAATCATAGAGCTGAACTAGAATTCTGAGAATGTTCTCTACACAAACATGGAGAGTGGAGTACAATGCTGCTGTTTACTCTAGAGTAGGGTGGGCAACTTCTTTTTTTCTTGGTGAGGGTTACTTGGTAAGCTGTGAACAATGCAACACAGTTTCTTTCTATATCTACCACTTCTTTCTCTATTTATCACCCCCTCCTTTCTCTTCTGCTCACCCAGTGGCTTGTCTGGGGAGGAACAGATCTCTCTTGCCAGTGGGATTTTGAATCCTTTGCAATGAGAACTTGAAGTCAGTCCAACGGCCACAGTGATGCCCACTGCTTCTCTGGAACAGAACTTGGAGGAGTTACTTTTTTGGACAACAGGCCACAGAATGTCACATGTGACATGGCCTTTTGACAGACTGGCCAGGAGATTCTTGGAGTTCTTGTCCAAAAAAGAAATTTTTCATTTCCAGAATCAATAAAGCAGTGCTGCTAACATCTTCCTGCTAACTACTTACATTAGCCATGTGTGACACTACAACACCTTGACACAAGCCTAGGAATGGTGCTTTTTCAATTTGGAAAAGCTTGTCCAATTTATGAAAGCTTTGCCCAAGGAGTTCAAGGTGCCTTATATGGGCCTTTACAGACCAGCCTGAAAAGCCAGCCTGGGGGCAGTCGGGGTGTAGCGCCCTCATGACACATGCCTGACTCTACCCCCATGGCACCCTGACGCTGCACACCACTCCAGACGGCACATGGTGTCACGGTGAGCCTCCAGCGCTACATCCAGATGACACAGCGCCTGAGGTTGCCATGGCCCTGATTCAGTTAGGAAAGGAGCAACTGGAGGCCGCCTCTTAGGGGTGATCTGTTGAGCCCTTATGTCTCTCCTCACTCCCTATTCTCACACAACCATATCCCTATGAGGTAGCTCATGCCCAGAGTCACCCAGTGAGTTTTATGGTCCAATAGAGAGGGAAGCCTGTATCTTCCAAGTTCCAGTATAATACCATAAGCACTAAACGATAGCTATGGATTAAGTGGAGATTGACTGAGATCTGTTGGGGATGCTTTAGCTTCAGATTTCCTGAACCAACCAAAGGGTTAAACTAGAGAGGCTACAAGGTGCTTTACAGTTCTGTGATTCGTGGTCCCAAAGCCCAACTCAACTGCTAATTCTGATCTTGGACCAATCACTTTATTTCAATTAATCTATCAGCTCTGGTGGCAGAGATATATGCTTCCTGCAGAGCACCCTCAGTTCCTTAGGGAAGGAAAAGCAGAATAACAGTGTAAGAGATAAATCAAGATATTCTCTGTTCAAGGGTGGGAACTATGAAGTCCTCCAGATATTGTTTAATATACCCACATTACTCACCATTGAGCGTACTGGCTAAGGCTGCTGGGTATCGCAGTCCAACAACATCTGGAGGGCCACACAATTCCCATCCCTGCTGTACATATTAGCATTTAAGACTTATCAAGATAATTGTATACTCTGGGAAAGAGGAAACTTTGATTCTCCAGATGTTTTGGATGCCAGTTTAGAAGCCACAGATAGCAATGTCTAAAGGCAAGAGATTGAGTGAGCTGTAATACAGAGAGCCAAAGGTTCCCTGTCCATGACATGTAGTGTATAGCTAACACAAAACAGGATCAAGAAATCCTCTGACTTATTTTCAGATCATGTAATGAAGTTATTGACCTGCTAGTTCTGATTAGAGTAGACTCACTGAAGCAATTGGATTTACCTATAATTTTCTTTTTAAACATGGGATTTGCATAGTGTTTCCTTGACTTTCCATCTTATGAGTTGCTTTTAATATGCTGCTTTTTATTTCTTCCTTCTCTCTGTGTAGCATTCAAATCCTTGTCCTTCTATGTCACACTGTTATTTTATATATGTTTAAATTTCAAGTAAGTTCTTACCTCCTTACAAATATTTACATCCAGTGTTATTTTTCCTCTTCTAAATATTGTGTACAAGGTTTAAAATAAATCAAATATTACACCTACACTCAGTCCTATTTGTCTTCTTTGCTTATTTGTAAATGTATATGATGGTAAACCTATCACCAATTACACCAGTTCTCAAAAAGTTAGCTACCTGTTGGTTCAACATTCAATTTGATTTCTACTATAAGTCTATTCTAGATGGGAGTAACTGACTCGATTTGGCCATAACCTCTGCAAGTGCAGAGTAAGAAGTTTTGTATATATACAGAGACTCTGTTGTCCAGCTTAGCTTGAATTGCAGGGTGGCTACCTCACCATGGCAGCAGAGGTGATGTAGCCATGGGTGCTGTGGCAATTGGGGATGGTGGTGGCATCAGAATGCATCTCTGCCAGAAGAGAAAACTGCCCTGTCAGCTTCAGAGCAGCTAAAGAATTGGTAAGGCAGCTTTGCTCCTGACAAATATGGCTTTTGCTGCACTGTCCCAATCCCTGTTGCTATGCACTACTCCAAAAACGCCTTATGCTGGTATAACTGACTGTTATGCCAATGCAACTCAACAAAACTATTTATTTATTTATTTCTCACTTTTCTCTTCACATAGGCCCCAAGACTCCGGCAGCTCTCTACATGTTAGCACTGTAGAAGAAAACCAATATACTTGTCTCTGTCACTTTCCTGATCTGGAAAATGTGCCTCCATGCGATTATATTCTAGCCTGAGCAACAATGAATGGGTCTTGTGTGTGGGCACTGATGTAGAAAATGGAACATCATCTGCCAGGCAGGAGGAGGGTGTACACAATACAAACATTTCTTTCAGCGCTCGTGCTTTTGATAATGTTGGATGGATCGGCAGCCAAATAAGTCTGCGAATAAGGAGGTGGGGAAATGGAATCTTCTAATAGATTCTTAATAAAATCGTGATATATCTGGGAATAGTGAGCCTGAATGCTTTCTTCTTTGTTCATTACACCACATTGTATGCTCTACTGCATTTTCATCATTCTCAACTTTATGGCAAAAGTTTTGCTGTTTTTCAGAGGAAAGCCAACACAAAACCCCAAGATTTAAGCTCTGGAGCCTTCATGAATGTACTAGGTGATGCTAGGCAAAGCTATTCTTTCTCAGAATGAACCCTATAACCCTATACCCAAAGCTATTAAAAAGAGAATTTTAATGACTTACAGGGTTGTTGTAAGGATTACAGAAAAAATATATAGGAAGTATTCAAACCTTCCTTATCACTAGATAAATGTAACGGTAACAACAATATCTGCTTGCATTAACTGTCTCTAGTCATGGATGTGACTATATGTCTCTAGTCATATAGGAAAAAGAGTTATCTGATGACTGAAAAAACATTATACAGTATAAAGTTAGTAGCTAATATACACCAGGAAACATTTGATAGTTTCAGCACATGCCATTAACTAGGGACAGGGGAAGATAGAAAGCAAGGCTACTCCATCAACTCTATAGAAAGATCAGCTTTATCAGGCTCCTCCCTCTACTGCCATTCCATCAAGATGCACCAGAGGGAAATGGAAAGCAAGGCCTTTCCATCAGCTCTGCTGAATAAGTAGCTCCACTTGATTCCTCTTTCAACTGTCACAAGGCATCAGCTGTGACAGAAGGAGAAGGAAAGTGGGCCCATGCCATTAGCTCTGCTTGAAAGACCATCTTCATGTAGCTCTTTCTTTTTGTTGAGCTGTGTTCCATTCCATCTGGTTAAGAATTTGTTCTTTCCTCTTCCTTCCTTTTGTGTCATGCCTTTTAAACTGTGGGCAGGGACTGCTCTGCTCTATTGATCAAGTATAAGCTATCCAGTGGAATGGTGGGATTTTAACAGACACAGAAACAATTAATAAATACTTCTGTAAGAACTGGGTAGTGATGACTATTTGACAGCATGGTAAAAACTGGTATAGTTACAAGGTTGACAAACATTTAAGTGGGTATGCTGTCTGCAACTCTTTAATCCAGACTCCCCCCCCCCCCCCAATTAGTAATCCCAAAATGAATAGTCTGAAACATATTGTGGTACCATGTTATCTTAAGATGTCAGTTGTTGTAACATTTTTTGTGGGAAGGGAATATTTAAAGCCACATCATAATCTGATGCCTTTGCTTATGCATAAATCAGGCACTGTCCTGACAGGCCAAATAAACAACAGAGGCCACATACCATGAAACATAAAGTGGAAAAAATGTTACTCAGTGCGCAGTGCAATTGGCAAAACCAATTACATTTGACAGCTTTGAGAGCCTCTGGCTAAGGCTGGAATATTTACAGAATTTGCTATCTTCTTTCCTCTCAAGATCTTAAAATGAAGGCTGCCTCTCATATTATACTAGAAAGAGTTGGGGCAACCTTTGGGACAGACTCTCTGAAGGACGAAAGCCCTTGAACTCTTTATAGACAGGAGATATAAATCCATTGATATCTTTTGGAGATGCTTGTGCATGCTGGTCTTAAAACACGGGAGTGACATATGTCACCCTAGGATTGGAAAAAATATACACATAGACCAGTGATTCCCAAACTCTGGTCCTACAGTTATTTTGGACTTCAGTTCCCAGAAGTGTTGACTGGCTAGGGCTTCTGCAAGTTGAAGCCCAAAAATTCCTGGAGGACTAAAGTCTGGGAACCACTGACATAAAGTGCTGGATGCAGACCTGCATCTTTGCTTTGCTGAATTCAGTGGAACTTACTGCCAGGTATGTGTGGACAGGATTGCTACCTTCTTGTGGCATTTCTGATTGCTAAGGGAATGTCAAGAATCCTACACATGCTTCTCCAGTGAAACAGAAGCACAGGAGGTTCCAGGACCTTGAACTGGCTGGAACAAAGTTGCTTATCGCTGGAAGCATGATACAACAGAGCTCAGTGTTCATTCCCACAGTTCACTCCTGAGATAGCACATACAAGAGAAGCTCTCTCTCCCTCCCTCTTTTTCTATCAAATTGCCTTATCTTTCCCCTCTTTGATAGCTTGTTAATTCATTACTTAACTACTTAGTTTTAAATTCTTTCTCTTTCTCCTCCCACACATGTTCCAAGTCAGTTTTCAGAGTTTCTTTCCTTAGAAAACAATCATCTGCAGTTTGGGTGTGGCTGATCATTTCCCCTTCAGTACTTGAAGAACGGCTGCTGAATAAAACACAAAACATCCCTGCATATTATAAGCTTGAGAGAACTGGCGGATGGTGTGTACCTAAATGTGTGTACGAATTCACTTGAGAGAGAGGGAGCTGTTGCTGCATTTTCCCTTCCTGAATCACAGGAGAAGTAACAGGTGGTATCAGCTGAACCCAGGAAAATGTCTCTATGTATTTGTAACATTTCTATTGTAACTCCAGGTACTCTACACAGCTTCCTCCACACTCAGCTTTATCCTCCCAAGAACCCTGTAATGTCAATGGGGCTGAGAGAAAGAGTGACTCCTCAAAGACTATTTTTGTATAACTTTGTAGCATCTTGTAGTCAGGTTGCGTGTGGGGCCCGAATCCGGATCTCTAAAGTCCCAGTCCAGCCTCTTAATCACACTGTCTACCCCACCCTACCACTACCAGGGTGAAGTGGTTAAATGGGTGCTGGAACAAGCTTCCCAGGCATTCTTCCTGAGCCTTTCCCCAACTGATGTCCGTTCCCAGTTCTCTGAGCTGGTGCTCCAGTGAGACAACGCTTCCTTGCCGATAACCTGGCTAGGTTCCTTGCCTTGCTGTTTTTAGAGAAAACAAATCTGGAGGCAGCCATTTCAAGCACAGAATATGCCCCTGCATCCCTCCATTGGAGTGCAGAATTTATTGGAAGGGGGAGTAAGCAGATGCCAAGAAAAGCCAATGACAGGTTTGCCTTAGGGTTGCCATAAGTCAGAAATGACTTAAAGGTACAGAAAAACGTGTGTGTGTGTGTATGTGTGTGTACATATACACACATACATAAACACATACACATTACTTTTCTAGCACCATTGTTCTCCAAATGCTATAATTAACCAGAAGTAGTCAGCCATCATCCTTAAGGGTATGTGTTACAAAATTACACATCACCAAAGTAGTCAATCTGTCAAAAGAAGACACCACTTCCCATACTTGGTACCTAAAGCATTAAGAATAGTTGTCCATTCAAAGAATTTCTCACAAAAATACCTAAATATCCGAAGTGTTTGTAGCAAGTAACTCTGGCCATGAATAAAAACCCAGGTAATGTTGCACATCTGAATAAGGCCTCCATAAACAATTGTCTCATCAAGACACTTTTACCATGGAACGCTTGGAATAACTTTTGTATGTAAACATGAATGCCACACTGTTTTCAGTGGCACTCTGCCCATAGGAATGTGATTAAAACACAATGTGGGTGTCCTAAGATCACACACAGGCAGGACTTGATTCTCTATTTAGGGATGCTGTTTGGTCAGTACATTAGAATGAAAGAAGTGGAGAAAAGAAGCTAATGTACTCCATGTGTAGTTTTGGAGGTGGTGGGGAAGAAGGGTACTAGTTTAACCCAGCTACTTGTTTCCATGAAGCTCCATTCATGGAATCTATTGATGGAAGATTGGGAAATGAGATAAAAGAATTCAGATACATTTGACAGGTGAAATCCAAAACCCAGATATATTAAACAGATGAAATCCAAATCCTATGCCTGCTAACTTACAAGTAAATCTCACTCTCTCCAATGTGGTTTATTTCTGGCTGAGTTTCCATAGAATCTCACTTGTACTTTGTACTGGGCTTAGTAGGACATCTTTCTGAGTGAGCAAGCTCAAGATCATGCTGCCAACAAGTGAAGCTTGCCTTGAAGTTTCTTGGGGCAGCTGCAAACATTTTAGATTCTTGTGGTCAGTTCATTTGGTGAATAGCAACAAACAGTACCATTACGTTTGACTTTCCTTCAAACTGGAGTTGTAATTCAATGTTCAATAAATTGGTTTTAATTGTTTAATTGATTTTATTAACCCATAAAGACATTTTCTTGTTTTATGGTGCTACAGGACACTGTTATTTCTGCTGCACAGTGGTGTAGCAGAGCCAGAGCTTGCAGGGTTAAAGTCCTGCAACTTTTTGGTTAGCAGGGGCTACACCATCCTCTGAAACTTTTATGGACTCCTCAGTTCCCCCCTCTGAGTATAGTGACTATGTCCATAGTAGCTAGAGGGAAAATGAATCCCCCCCCCAAAAAACACACCCATATTGTTATTCCTGTTGTAAAGAAAAGTACCTTGGGATAGTTTGCAAAAGGATCTTGCAGCACTCCACCACATGCATCTGAGGAAGAAGACTTAAGTCTAGGACAGCTCTTCAACCAACTTCTTTCAGTTAATCTCAAAGGTGCTGCAAGATCCCTTTCCACACAGATTTTCCAGACTACCACAGCTGTATCTTTGAATTCTACCACCACTGGAGTAGTTTGGTTTTGTGGAAGTAAAACCCATTCGCCTTACATAATAACTGCTGTTACTATGCATTTTGTACTTTCTACAACAGTGTTGCTATTGGAAAGATGATTATAAATGCTTGCAGTTCAAAATTTGCCACTATACCAGGGTTGCTGTAGGCAGAATAAGATGACCCCACCCTTTTGGATGTAAGATAATTAAAGGTCTGGAAACCAAGCCTTATGGGAAATGACTGAGAGAGCTGGGTATGTTTAGCTTGGAAAAGAGAAGTCTGAAAGGTGTAATGATATCCATCTTTATATATCTGAAAGGATGTCAGCTTGTTTCTGCTGCTTCAGATATTAGAACACAAACCAATGGATACAAATGACAAGAAAAGAGATTTCACATTAGGAATAAATTTTTGATGGTAAGAACTGTTGAATAGTGGAATGCACTGCCTTGGAGAGTGGTGGAGTCTCCTTCTTTGGAGGGTTTTCAACAGATTGAATGGGCATCTTTCAGGGATATTTTAGTTGTATATTCCTGCAGGGCAGAGGGTTGGACTGGATGACCCTTGCAGCCCCTTCCAGCTCTAAGATTCTAGGATTCTATAAGTATACAATAGAGGAGGTGCTATTGAAGAGGCAGCTGTTTTGACTGCATGAAGGAGACTCTTGGGAGAGGAACAGGGCATTTACTTTACTGAACCACTCACTGAGTTTTACTGTATCGCCTAGACCACAACATAATATATTTACCAACATTAAATTACAGACAGATGTCCAGGATACCAGAGTCCACATCTTGGGAAAGTACACAGCAGAGACTGAGGTTTCATTAGAGGACATGGCCCGTTGCAGAGTAAATGGGAAAACTTAGAAAGATTCATGCCGTGAAGATATTTTAAAACAACAGTTAAGAGAAATGGAGGGAGGCGAAAATAATTTGTCAGGATGACAAAGTTTGTTAAAGCACAGCTCATGTTTTCAGGAGTGCTTCTTAAAACAGCCAGGAGCAAAGTGTAATTGGGTTTTTAAACAAGAAAAGAAAATTATATTAGCTGACAAACAGGAAAGGGTGAAGTTTAAAACCTAGCCTATGATCTCAGCAGAGAAATTCTAACCAACTGGGAAGAAAACACCATTGATTTTTAAAAGGATATAGCTCCAAATGAGATTGCAACCTGCAACTGCTTGGAAGTCTGATGAACACATCTTATTTACCTCTCTGTAGGGCACAAAAATAGGAAGTACATTCCAGAAATGTAACTGCTATCCCTTTATATTATTTTCAGAGAAACCAAACAGACTGTATTTCCAAACAGAAAACCCACACAAAATGATGATTAAAAGCAAACAAAACTTAACCAAGCAGTGGATAACATGAAAGATGTTTTAAAAACTAATTTATTTACTAATGCAGTTTACAATTTGATCACTGAATATTTACAGCTGCAATGGTAAGCAAGTTTCTTTGGGAGTGAACACCACTGAACTCAACGGGATGTACTTCTGAGTAAACATGCCTAGAACCAAACTGTAATGCAGTGATGATGCCTGAGCTGTATATCGTTGCCTAATTAAACCAAACGGGGGGAGGAAAAGCAATAATTTGTTGCAAGGAAACTAGATAGGATTCAATAGAGAGTGTGTTCCAAGTCTCTGGGTAGGGCTGGATTGCAGTGCCAACATCTAACGGATCCTCGCCCACCCCAGAGCACAACAGTGTGGCCTCTGTTTGTCTAGTGGAATTTTGGAGGCAGAGAGTTTTGATGATTCATACCTATTTCAGTTTGCAGAAAATGGCTTGAACTAGACATGATACCTCAGCGTTGAGAGACTAGGATTCCTTTCTTTGTGTCTCAGTTTGACCCTGGCAAAGATCAAGACTGTGCCATTGAGCATGTGCTATGTAACCACAGTTCACATTTGATACGATCACAGAGGCAGTGACTCCCAGTCAGAACTGATCCCTGGGATTGATCCCTTCTGTTTGCTTCCTTTGCGCATGTTGGGAGGATGGAAGAAGTTGAGGGCGTGAAAGAGAGACCTTGAATGCATCAGGAAAAATACGTGGGGTCTATAGGGAAGGGAAGGAGGCAGCTGTTGATGTTATTATGTTTATGACTCAGGTTTCTGCCAAAAAGCTAGGGTACTGGTTGTGGTTCCCAGTGTACTATTTAAAATAGTGACCTGGGATTGGGGAGATCTAACTCCACACTGAACCAGAGAACTTCCTTGGAGATTTTGAGCCAGTCATGTTCTCGCAGCTTGACCTACCTCACAGTGCTGCCTTTGTGAGGATAATGTGGTGCTGGAAAGCATAAGGAGAGCCACACTAGCTGCTCTGGCTCATTGACAGGAAAGGAAAGGTGGGACATCTGTAACTCTAAAATAAATTCTGTCCTCCATTTTATCCCCTCAGAGGATTAGGATACATATTTTGGAAGGCTATCAAATGAGACAGGTAACTCAAAAATAAAGGCTTTCCTCGATTTTATCCTCTGAACAACTATATTTTCTTTCCAGGCAAGCATTCTCTGAAGATGCCAGGCACAGATTCTGGTGAAACATCAGGAAGAAACTCTTCAAGAACATAGCCACAGAGGCCAAAAACCCACAAAAATCTATGGATGCCAGTCATGAAAGCCTTCAACTTCACAAACTATGTGGTGTTCTGTTGGCATGTGCCTTCAAGTCAAGTCTGACTTAAGGCGAAACTGCTATGGGGTTTTCTTGGCAGGATTTGTTCTGGGAGGCCACTGCCTTCCCCTGAGGCTGAGAGAGTGTTACTTGTCCAACGTCACCCAGTAGGTTTCATGGCTGAGTGGGGAATAGAACCCTGGTCTCCAGGGTCATAAATCACTACAACAAAAGGGACAGGTTGGTAATCCATATTTTCTGAAAGTAGGCACATGGGGGAAGAACTTTTAGTTCCACTGTTTCTTCTCTGAGCCAGTGTGGCACAATAGTTTGAGTGTTGTTTTTTCAGATGGCGTAGGTTTAGCACCTTATTTATGGCCACTACAAATAGTCTACAGAAGTATAAAGAATGGGATGTTGTGTCATAACTAGGCACCTTATCACTTTAGAGCACAAAAACGAGGTTTACTCTCCCATCACAGTTGTTTTAAAATAAAGGGAATATTTGTTGTTGTTATTGTTGTTAACTACCCTTGAGTTGGCCCCTACTCATGGCAAACGTGAGACATCTCCAAGGACTCCCTGTCCTTTACTGCTCTGCTTTAGGTCCTGCAAATTCAGGCCCATGACCTCCCTCACTGAGTTGGGAGGTAGTGGTTTGAGTGTTGGACTACAACTTGGAAGATGAGGGTGCTTGGTGACCTTGGGCAAGCCACACTCTCTCAGCCTCAGGAGAAGGCAATGGCCAACCTCCTCTGAACAAATCTTGCCAAGGAAACCCCAGCATAGGTTGAAAAGGACTGGAAGGCCCCCAACCACAACATTTCCTCTCCTCCTGTGAAATAAGTTGCCTCCAGCCAGGGTGACCAGATATCCTAACTGCCAAGGAGGGCAAATGTAGGACCTTCCAGAAAAGTGGAGGACATAACCAAATCAATGTTCAAAACACTATAAATATCAGCACATGCTTCTGAGTCTTCTTGGACAGAAGGTTGAATTGAGGACATATCTTGGAAAAGGAGGGCATCTGGTCACTTTGTCCTGGGCAAGTTATTCTCTCTCACCCTTAGAAGATGGCCATGGCAAACCTCCTCTGAACTAATTTCCCCCAAAAAACACCAGGATAGGTTCACCATCCTTTGGAAAAGACTTGAATGCTCCCAACAAACATCTCCTCTCCCCCCTGGGAAATGAGTCACCCCTAGTCAGGGTGATCAGTTGTCCTACCTGCCAAGGAGGCCAAAATGTAGGACATTGCAGAGAAAAATGTTGGATACTACCAAATCCAAGCTCAAAATGCTCCTATAAATATCAGTGCATGTTTCTTTGTCATGCTCCCAATGGAGGACCTTTTGGAATTCTTCTTGCACAGAAGGTGGGAATGGAGGACATGTCCCTGCCTTGGGTGAGTCACACCCTCTCACCCTCAGGGGACAGCCATGGCCAACCTGCTCTAAATAAATCTCGTCAAGGAAACCCCATGATCTGCTGGCCATAATAGTTTTTTTGTGGGTTTTTTGGGCTATGTGGCCATGTTCTAGAAGAGTTTATTACTGAGAGGATAAAATAGAGGAGAGCACTTTTGGCCATCAGTTGGAAACATCTAGAAGGCACTCAACATCTCCTATCCCTCTGGTGAAATCGGTGGCCCCTAGTCAGGGTGATGAGATGTCCTAATGGCAAAGGAGGCCAAAGCACCACCAAATGTAGGTCACTCCCCCCCCCCCCAATGGAGGGCATGACAAAACCAAGGCTGGCTACACTCCTAGCGATATTAATGCATGCTTCTTTGTCAAGTGGAGGACCTTTTGGAATTCCTCCTGGACTGAGATGGAAGTCAGGTCTTGGCAAAAAAAGGTCTCTCACTCACTTAGCCTGGGATGTTGGCCATGGCCAACCTCTTCTAAATAAATCTTGCCAAGGAAACCTCGAGATCTATTGGCCATCAGTTGGAAAGTTCTTGAAGGCCTCCAACCACAACATCTTCTGTCCCTCTGGGGAAATGGGTGGCGACTAGTCAGGGTGATGAGATGTCCTGACGGCAAAGGAGGCTAAATGTAGGACCTCCCAGAAAAAAAGGAGGGCATGACCAAACTAAGGCTTGCAACACTCCTAGTGATATCAATGTTTGCTTCTTTGTCAAGTGGGAGACCTTTTTGGAAATTGTTCTTGGACTGAGATGGAAGGCAGGCCTTGGCAAAAGAAGGTTACCTACTCTCTCAGCCTGGGAGGTTGGCCATGGCCAAGCTCCTCTGAACAAATCTTGTCAAGGGAACCCCAGGATCTTTCAGGCCATGAGTTGAGAAGCTCTTGAAGGCCCTCAACCACAACATCTGTCCCTCTGCGGAAATGAGTGGTAACTAGTCAGGATAATGAGATGGAGGGCAGGTCTTGGAAAAAGGATGTCTAGTCTCCCTAGTCTTCAGCAAGTTATTCTCTCAGCCTCTGAGGATGACCATGGCCAGCCTCCTCTGAACCTCAGCTTGGGAGGATGGCCATGGCCAACCTCCTCTGAACAAATCTTGCCAGGATCTGTTGGGCCATCAGATGGAAAGGTCTTGAAGGCCCTCAACCACAACATCTCCTGTCCCTCTGGGGAAATGGGTGGTAACTAGTCAGGATAATGAGATGGAGAACAGGTCTCGGAAAAAGAAGGACGTCTGGTCCTCCCACTCTTGGGCAAGTTATTCCCTCTCAGCCTCAGATGGCCATGGCCAAGCTCCTCCGAACAAATCTTGCCAAGGGAATGTCAGGGCATGAGTTGGGAATGTCTTGAAGGCCCTCAACCACAGCGTCTCCCTTCTCCTCCTGGGAGCTGGGTGGCTCTTAGTGACTCTTCCCCCCAAACCCAATCTTGCCAAGGGAACCCCAGGATCTGTGGGGCCATGAGTTGGGAAGCTCTTGAGGGCCCTCAACCGCAGCTGGGAGATGGGTGGCCCCTGTTGCCTCTCCCCCCCAGCCTGTCCATCCCAATGCTGACCTGGAAGATGAGGACCTTGAAGTGGTTCCTGCGGAGGAGCTGGGCGTGGTTGTGCTCCAGGCGCTTGACCTGGGCGCACTGGCGGTCCATGCGCTCGCGGACCTCTCGGGTGTGGGCGCTGACCTTGCGGGACTTCTCCAGCAGCTTGGCCACCGTGTTGGAGGTGGAGGTGTGGTGCTTGCAGAGCTTGCTCAGGTCGCTCTGGATGCCCTTGACCGAGCCCTCCAGCTCGCCCTGGCGCTGCTCCATCCGCTCCTGCTTCTCCTGCACCGAGTCCAGCATGTGCACCAGCTTGTCCAGCAGGGTCAGCACCGTGATGGCGTTCACCTGCTGCTGCGGGGAGCCTTCCCGGAGGCTGGCTTCTCCCGGAGGATGGGGCTGCTGCAAGCTGGGGCTGCGGCTGCCCGAGGAGGGCACCGGACTGGCACTCCTGGCATCCAGGGGGCCTTCGGAGCTGGGAGAAACGTAGCCACTGCTCTTCTCGGCTTGCAGCCCATCTTCCCCCATGGTGGCACCTCCAAGCCTAGGAAGCTCTTGGAGCAAAAGGTGCCCAAAAGAGGGGCCCTAAGTCAAGCCCAGCCTAGTGGGCAGTGGGCAAAGCCTTGTCTGGGAGCCTACTGGAAAGTTGGAGGCCTCCCCACTTGCTGCCTCTAGGCTGGGCTTCCCTTCCCTCCCTCCTCTTTCCTCTCTTGCTTTAGGAGAGGAATGGCATATTTCTCGCATGACTTCATGGGCGAGGGCGGGGAAAGGCACACACAACACAACACACACACACACACAAGGCCTGGCCCAGCACCCAGAGCCTGCCATTGGCTGACCCAAGGCTGTCAACTTTTTGCCACTGACTCCCCTCCCTCCCCCTCCCCTTCAATGTTCTCTTCTCTGGGGCTCGGCCTTTCTCCTTCTTTCCTTCCTTCCTTCCTTCCTTCCCTCCTCTTCATGACTTGGATGGAAAGAATGACTGGCCCTTAGCCTGTCTCTGGCGGGAAGGGAAAGGAGGGAGAAAAGAAGAAAAATAAAAGGTGGAGAACATCTTCGTTGCTGGAGGGCGTTTTGAGAAATAAAACAGAAAGGTTGCGCCTTCTTTGGCATGTTTAGGAAGTTTTCTCACAGATACAAATAATATTTGTTTTTATGTATTTCTAATCACACTCCTCTCTCCTCCTTTGCTGGAGTTAGGGGCACAGGGCCCCAATAAATGTGGAAAAAGCACAAATAACAAAAGCACTGTTCTTTTTACCTCAGAGAACACCTCTCCAGGAATCTCTAAGTCCTCCAGTGCAACTCTATGGTCAACATCTGACAGATATTGACCATAAGAACTATGCAGGAGGAGCTACAAAGGCCTAGTGGAGTGGCTCTCTAGGAATTTCTAGGTGCTTCAGTGGGACTTTTGGTTAAAGTTGACCATAGAGTTGCACTGGAGGATCTAGGTATTCCTGGAGAGAACATATTAATCAAATCCGTGAATATTGAAATCCACAGAAGTCAAAGCCCCAAAGGTGGAGGAATGAGTGTACACTCATCCCTCCATATTTGCCGATTTGATATTTGCAGATGTGATTATTCACAGATTTGATTAATATGTTCTCTCTAGGAATATCTAGGTCCTCCAGTGCAACTCTATGGTCAACTTTAACCAAAAGTCCCACTGAAAGACCCAGAGATTCCTAGAGAGAATACTCTTCTAGGCCTTTGTAGCTCCTCCAGGGCAGTTCTTTGGTCAGTGTCTGTCAGACGTTGGCCACAGAGTTGCCCTGGAGGACCTAGAGATCCCTAGAGAGGTGTCCTCACAGGTAAAAACATGGTGTCTTTGTTATTTGTGGTTTTTCCATATTCACGGGGGTCTTGTGCCGCTAACCCTAGCAAATATGGAGGGGCAAGTGTATTTCATTTGTATGCTGCCTTTCTCCCAGGACTCCAGGAGGGACCCAAGGTGGCTAATAAAATATATTCACTGTATAACAATTGATGTGAGTGTCTTGTCTGCCTTCAGGTTGTTTCTGACTTATTATTACTGAGTTTTCCTGGGTAGTTTCTTCGGGGGGGTTGGGTTGTTGTGGCCGTCCTCAGAGGTTGAGAGAGTGTGACTTGCCCAGGATCACTCAGTGAGATTTTGTGGCCAAGCCAGGATTTGAACCCTAGTCCTCAGAGTCCAGTCCAGTGCTCAAAGCTCTACATCACGCAGGCTCTCTACAACAATTGGTACGCACCTGAAAGTCATTTGGATGTCTTCAAATAAGAAAAGCAGGTGTATAGTGTGTAGTAATGAATTCAGAGGAATTGCCACCAAAATAGCAGCATGCAAAGGGATCTTGTAGCACTGTTGAGACTAACTGTAAGGAAGAAGTTCCTAGCTTCCGTAGATTTAAGTCTGCTTCTTCAGATGCTATAAGATCCCTTTGCATACTTCTGTTCCAGACTAACATGGCTAGCTATCTGAATTCTGCCACAAACCTCCTTAACTATGGGGCTGCCCTGAACCCTTGGGCTGCCTGAAGTGGAACAGAAAACACTGCCCCTCCAGCATGCCAAAATCAAGGTGCCTGGTACCCAAAGCCAGCCAAGTTATTTTGGCACCTGAGGCAGAAAATACCACAAATGCTGCACCTCTCCCCATCACTGACAGGATTCAAAACACAACCAAAACAGCACATTAATTGTTTCAGGACACACCAAATCTGCTGTCTAATGTGTCTGCTTCATCCTTCCTAAAGACAGGAGGAGGATAGAATCTCCCGCCATAACTGTGGGGCTCAAGGATACATAGAAAGTGAAGGTAGGAGCTACTGCCTCTGTTTTACCACCAGCACCTGCCAGCTGGGGGAACCAACTGCCTTAAGCTGCATCTGCACTGCAGGAATAGTGCAATTTGACACCACTTGCACTGCCATGGTTCCATCCTAAAGAATCCTGGGATTTGAAGTTTTATATTTACCATTCTCTGAGAGCACATAGGATGGAGCCATGACAGTTAAATCAGTGTCAGACTGCACTATATCTGCAGTGTGGATGCAGCTTTCCATTTGGCTAATGATAATAAATGGCCTTGTAGGACTTTGAGATAAAAATGCAGTGTCTTGTGCAACAGAATGAGAAAGAGGGCCCCAAATACGGCAGAGCAGGCTTATAGCATGCAACTAGACTGCAACTTCTGGGTAGTTAGGGGTCCTATAGAAGATAGAGAACAAAAGTCCTCCGTTTGAAGGTGTTCTGGATTTGGAGGGCTGGGTAGCCAAAGGCAGCTTTAAAGATAAAGAACCATATGTCTAAGGTCCTCAAAGCTACCAGTTGTGATGTATTGAGGCCGCACTGCGGCGCATAGTGCGCCTTTTCTCTGGCTTTGGAAGGAGTGCGATTTCTGCGCTCCTTCCTTGGAGTGTCCGGGAGACACGTGGTTTGGCTGCTGTGGCTCCTGGACGCTGCAAGCGGCGGCGGCGGGAGAGTGCTGCAACCCGGCGGTTTGTAACCCGCCCTTGTCACCTCCTCCTATAGGCAGAAAGGTCACCTCCTCCTATAGTGAAATGTGTCATGTTTATGTTTAAATTACAGCAGTTTCCCCTAAACTTGCATTTTGAAATCTTAAATCAGCATATGCCCATCTGTTTTCTCCTTTTGCTCCCCTTCTCCCTTTTGGTTATCAGAAAGCCCTATCTTCCTTATTCATGTTCTATAGAACTGCCTGCTGGCAATACACACACACACACACACACACACACGCACACACACACACACACACAACTCTTATCTGCGGGTTAACTGCTACCTGATTCATTACAGGGCAACTGTTTAAAAATCACTTGGAAGGTTTTAAAATTGATTCATACTCATGATTAATCCAGTATGCTTTACAATCCAAGCAGTTAGGTGTCTAATTTGTGGAAGCAAAGTTTGAAGGCTGTGCTGTAACTCTCAGTTGCATTTTTGTGCGATATCAGAGCTGGATGGCATACAATGTATTGAATTAGCTGTTCAGCTTGTTCTGTCAGATTTTTACACTGGAATCTTGTTCTAGGTGTGATCTTTATATCTTTTTCTGAATTGCCCTTGAGGGATGGGGGTGGGAATGAGATAGACCAATTCCTTTGGGAAGATTCCTTCCTTTCCAAACAGTGATGGCTGATAGCTTCTGTAGCATTAGGGCAAAGTTTAAAGGAGATAGCCAAAGTAAAAAACAAAACAAAAACCTATTATAAGGGAAAGGGTTAGCCTGCAGGATAGAAACTTGGGTTGAGGCAAGACAGAGCTTCCCATGCTTGCAGAATAATGGCTTGTTATATGCCTCTTAAAATGAAGTGCAGAAGAAGAGGAATAGAATCACAGACCTGGAAGAGTCCAAAAAGGCCATCTAGCCCAGCCCCTTGCCATACAGGAAGACACAATCAAAGCACTCCAGACAGATGGCAATTCAACCTCTGTTTAAAATCCTCCAAAGGAGGTTCCACCACACTCTGAGGTGGCATATTGCACCTTCAAACATTTCTTATCATCAGGAGGTTCTTCCTAATGTTAAGATGGAATCTCTTTTTCTGTTCTTTGAACTCATTGCTCCTTGTCATAGTCTTTGGAGCAGCAGAAACAAGTTTGATCCTTCTTCCATATGACATCCTTTCAAATAATTAAACATGGCTATCATGCCAACTCTTAACCTTTTCTTCCCCAGAATAAACATATCCACCTCCTTAAGTGGTTTCCAGACCCTTCACCATTTTGGTTCCCCTCCTCTGTACGTGTTCCAGGCTGTCTATATCCTTAAATTGTGGTGCCTAGAACTGGACACAGTATTATTGGTGAGGTCTTTGAATAAAGTGACACCATTACTTCCCTTGATCTAGACATAATGCTCTTATTGATACAGCCTAGAATCACATTCGCTTTTCTAGCTGCTGCATCAAGCTGCTGACTTGTTCAGATTGTTGTCCACTAAGACTCCTTGATCCCTTCTGCATGTCATGTTATCAAGCCAAGTGTCCTCCATCCTATCTCTGTGCATTTCATTTTTACTGCTCACGTGTAGTACCCTACATTTCCTCCTGTTGAAATTCATTTTGCTCCAGCTTTCTAATCTGTTAAGATCATTTTGAATTCTAATCCTGTCTTCTGAATTCTGGTCCTGATATTAGCCACCCCTCCTAAATTAGTGTAATCTGCAAATTTGATAAGTATACCCTCTATTCTATAACCCAAGTCACTGATAAAGATGTTGAATAGCACTGGGCCCAGGACAGAACCCTGTGGCACCCCACTGGTCATTTCTCTCCAGGATGAGGAGGAACCATTGCTGAGCACCCTTTGGAGTTCCGTTGGTCAATCACTTACAGATCCACCTAACAGTTGCATCATCTAGCCCACATTTTACTAGTGTGTTTGCAAGAATATCATGGGGGACCTTGTCAAAAGCCTGACTGAAATCAAGATATGCTACATCCACAGCATTCCCTTCATCTACCAAGCTTGTAATGCTCTATATAAATAAAAGCAATAAGATTAATCTTTTTGAGAAGCCCATGTTGACTTTTAGTGATCACAGCATTCCTTTCTAAGTGCTTACTGTCTGTTTATTGATCTGCTCTAGAATCTTTCCTGGTACTGATGTCAGGCTGATTGGGCAGTAATTGTTTGGGCCTTCTTTCCCCCACCTCCTGTTTTGAATATGGGGACAACATTTGCCCTTCTCCAGTTTGCTGGGATTTCTGTTCTGTAGGAAATCTCAAAGATTATTGCCAGTGGTTCTGAGATTACTACTGCCAATTCTTTTAACTCCCTTGGATGTACAGTGGGCCCTTGGGATCTGCTGGGGTTTGATTCCAGGAACCACCCCCACCCCCCACCCCAGATACCAAAATCCACCAATGCTCAAGTTCATAAAATACAATAGATAGTGAAATGGTGTGCATTATGTACAATGGTAAAATCAAGGTTTGCTTTTTGTAATTTATACATTTTGGATTTTTTCAGATTGTTGGTGTTTGAATCTGTGAATAAAGAATCAGTAGATACAGAGGGCTGAGTGTAGTTCACCTGGCACTGGGGACATGTATTCATTTAGGACTTTATCACATGAGGCTAGCACAGCAGAATTTCTGCAGGATAAAAGTGTCTTTTGCTGGTACTCATCACATGACATTGTGTCCATCCTGCTGCTCCTTTGCATTCCATCAATTCCTGGAGTGTTCCTTTTCATTGTTGGGTAAAACCTGACAATGCCGCCCAATCGTGTTGCTTTTCCATTATGAATTTCCATGTGCTAAGTGCGCTGAAGTTCTGCTTTTCAGTAAGTTATATGTGTGAGTGGCTGTGATTCTACTCCTCCACCCAGCTCCCTCTCCCTCTCATTATTCTCAAGAAAGCTCCTTTCCTTTCTCTTTCCATTTTCCCTTTCTCTTCTTTTTAATTTCATTGTATTGCCATAATTGTACAATTGCAGAAAAATAAAAATAATAAAAATGAAAAGGCATGCTGGGTAGGGCATAGGGCAGGAAGACAGGGTTATGGAGGCCATGTGGAAGATAAAGTGTAGAACCATAGCTTGCCTTAGCACCTTAGCACTATTGCAGAGTATCACAAAAGTGTGATAACGAATTTCTCCAAATCAATATTTTCCATTTCCTTAAACTAACATGATTGCAGTGAGACAGCAGGCTGGGATGATAAATTTCTTAGAGTAGCCAGGCATTGCTATACTACCCTGGTGGCGCAGTGGGTAAATGCCTGTACTGCAGCCATTCACTCAAAACCACAAGGTTGCGAGTTCAAGACCAGCAAAAAGGGCCCAAGCTCGACTCAGGCTTGCATCCTTCCGAGGTCGCTAAAATGAGTACCCAGACTGTTGGGGGCAAATTAGCTTACTTGCTAATTAGCTTACTTGCTGTTCACCGCTATGATCTTTGGAATAGCGGTATATAAATAAAACAAATTATTATTATTAATTATTTTACCTATTGTGTGCTTCATTTCCCCTACTGCATCATCTGCTCCATTTTCCCCCAGATTGAGCACTGTTCTCTTTTTGGGAGAAGACTGAGGCAAATAAAGTGTTGAGTAGTTCTGCCTTTTCTCTGTCTCCTGTTAGTATTTTGTCATCTTCTCCATGCAATGGACCTACCATTTCCTTGTTCTTCCTTTTGCTATAGACATGACCAAAAAAGCCCCCTTTATTGTTTTTAACCTCTCTAGCAAGCCTGAACTTGTTCTGAGTTTTAGCTTTTCTGACTTTCTCACTGCATGTGCTGGCTATTCGTTGGAATTCCTCTTTGGTGATTTCCCTCTTTCCCCATTTCTTGTGCATCATGTCTCTTTTGAGTCTTAGCTCAGTTGAAAGTTTTTTAGACATCCATCCTGGTTTCTGTAGACATCTCCTACTTTTCCTCCTCATTGGAACTGTTTGAAATGTTGCATATAATACCTCACTTTTAACACACTCTCATCCCTCATGAACACCTTTCT
Organism: Sceloporus undulatus; assembly: GCF_019175285.1. NCBI lineage: Eukaryota > Metazoa > Chordata > Lepidosauria > Squamata > Phrynosomatidae > Sceloporus > Sceloporus undulatus. Next base: position 195,885,001 of record NC_056522.1, on the reverse strand, counting down.
TCCTTTCTGCCAATGGCATTGCTGGCAGTATTTCTCTAAGTTTACTGAAAACAGCATTTTTAAAATCTGGAAAATGTTTGTGACTATGCTTGGCTTCCCCTTTCCATTGTATAAGAAATTCCCGGAGAACATGGTCACTCCCACCTAAGGATTCTGCCACTTGCACCCCATTAACCAGGTCATCAGTGTTGGTTAGGATTAGACATAAATAGCTGATCCCCTTGTTGCCTCTTCCACTTTCTGGACAATGAAATTGCCTGTAAGGCAAGAAAGGAATTTGTTGGACTTTATTTCTTGGCAGAGTTTGATTTCCAACAAATATCAGGATAGTTGAAATCTCCCATTACTACTGCACTGTTTGCTTCTGAAAGTTTGGTGATCTTTTCCAGGAAGGCATCATCTAAATCCACAGTCTGAGTTGAGTGTCTATAGTAGATCCCCACAATTACTGTACATCACTGTTAATCAATCAATCATTTATTATTGCAGCATACAGCCAGTACAAGATAAAATACAATAACGGTGACCAAACATCTGTGTAAACTTACAGCGCTTTATAAATAAAGGTTAATAATAATAATAATAATAATAATAATAATAATAATATAAACAACACACTCAAAATGACCTTTTACAAACAGGTACAAATATTAGCAAGAAATCTAGAATAAAATAAAGCTCATTGTCATGTGTCAGTTAACAGGAGAATGTTGTTTCACTCCCCCTCAGTTTTTACCCTTATCATATAATGCTCCTCCTCCTTCTCCTTTGCTGTTTGACCTATTTCTTTGAAATAGGTTATTCCCCCTCTATGGAGTTTATCACATGGGGGAAAGCCTGTGCAAAAACGGGATTTAAAAGGTAGAAAAACCCCACAAAAGTGGGTTGATTTTCACACATGTCATACCTGAATGGAAAGTAAACAAAAGCCGTTCCTTGTTACTTTTGGGATTTTGTCTACTTTCCCTCCACTTCCTGTTTGGGTTAACATTAGTTTAACAATGACATTGTGTAAAAATCAACCCACTTTTGCAGTTTTTTTCCAATTTAAACCCCCATTTTTGCATGGGATTTCCCCCGTGTGATAAACTCCTATTACTACATTCCAGTCATGAGACTCATTCCACCAGGTTTCAGTGATGCCTATTATATTTGCTTTGCTCTTTTAAGAGTTCGAGTTCATCTTGTTTATTTCCTATGTTCTTTACATTAGTGAAGAGACATCTAAGACCATGGGTCACTCTCCCTAGCTGCTTATTTAAGTTTTTCCCCTCTCCTACTACTGTATTCTGGTACATAGTTTTGGTACTATTCACTCAGTTCTCTCTATACAATTTGGGCTATTATTTCCAGCACTTGATGGACTTCTGCCTGCAAGAATACTGTGTTACAAATATGTTCCAAACTACCTTTTGGGAGGAGCCAGTTTGAATCACTGTACATATTTGATCTGGAGTCCATCTAGCTGACTTAAAGACCATGTTTCATAATCCTCAAAATGCATTTTTGACAATGGAACACAATTTATGTAATTAGTGGATCAGTTAAAATTATGATTTCCCCTAACTTGACATGAGAGCATGTTTAAGAACAAAACAATGGAATTCTGCCATTTGGTATCAAGACCTCTCATTCAGTTTTGATTTTTTCTTCTTACATTCTAGGAAGGAATGTAACAACATCCATATAATATATTTTTCCACTGTGTTACATGAAGGTTAGCCAAGGATTAGTGCTGGCCAACTGAGTTCTTCTTTATTTAGATTTTGATTTGCCTAAAGCCCTCATCACTTGAGGGCACAGATTTCTCAGATGAATGAGATAGAGTGGCCACATTTTTTGGTTAAAAGGGTTTCCCTTAATTTAAGAACCGCCTCGCAACACAAGGAGTATCCAGTTTCAGGCATTATACTCTTCTGGTTTCTCTCTGGCAATGCTAACATAAAGCTTTCTGAATGACCTAAATCTTCAAAATAGTCTCTGTGTTGTGTGCAGCACGCAAACCTTGTGAGAACATGGAGTGGAAATAAGATTACCCACAGATTGCCACCAGATTCCTGTGCACTCAGCAAAAAACTAGCATAGATATTTCTATTCTTTTAAGAAGCAGTCTTGAGCAGATGTAGGCATATATAGGTGTATGTACATACACAGATACACACACAAGAGATAAAGCTGAAGTATACCTAATGGTTCCTAATCTGTACTTAATAACACCCCCCCTCTCCAAAGGGCCCATGGTGCCTTCTATTTTTCTACTACTCCCCTTTTTATTTTAGGAATCTTACCAGCAGATCCGTAGAAAATCCTGGCCTATCTTCTTGCCTTCTTTTTAACCTTAGGAATCTTAGCAGCAGTGTTTTGCACACCCTTTTCTCCCAGTCTCAGGAATCTTAGAAGTAGTGCTTCAGAGAGTTTCTCTTGTTTTCTGGCCCTTAAAAAAATCTTTCCCAATTAGTTATGGCAGATCCCAATTTGTGCTTCTAGAAAGTTGCTTGTTTGGAAAGTTGACCCGAAACTTAGGAAATGGCTAACACCACTCTGTCAGATTTAGAAACATCTGCCATGATTGTCCCAGGAGATATGGCAGCCCCACTGCCTTTGCTCTTCTGAATTTTGAATAAGGATATCAAATTAAAACTGGGCATTACAACTTGGAAGGCAACGCAAAACATCCTGTCAATTTTTGAGGTACCTGTCATGATTTCCTGATGAGTTAGAGATGTCCCCTCTTTTTTGCTTCATGGCAACTTATGTAAATCATTGCTTATTTTATTATTGCATGCATGAATACTTTCAAAAGTTTTCATCTCTCTATATGAAACTGTAAAAGGTTTTGAACTGTTGTCAATGAGTTTTCACACTTCAGAACTTTATTGTGAAAACATTGCAGGAAAAAAAATTTTTTTTGCATCCTCCCCAAGAACCATACAAAATGTACTGTTTTCTTTGCATAATTCTTTTGAACATACAAACCCAATATTTTAAACAAACTCCCCCCTGAAATGTGAAAAAAAAATTCTCAGTGATTGCCCATTTTCTTAATGGACAGTGGCTTAAGACATCCTTCTAATCAAGAATGAGAAAACTGATGAGTATTCTTTATATCGCTACTGCAACTTAGATGACGAATTAAAAGGGGATCAGCAATCCTGGGCTTGAGCTTAACCAACAGGGAGGGGAAGGACACTGCAATCAAAGCAGTTGGTACCTTGGGGGAAGTGACCATGTAATGCTAAAATGTACGCTTGTGGGACAGACCAAAGTAGAGTTTAGTTGACCATGACCTTGGATTTCAGGAAAGCTCAGGAAAATCCTGAGTAGAATCCCATGGCTAGAGATACTAAAAGAAAAAGGCACCCAGCACAGGTGAGGTCTCTTGAAGAAGACATTGCAAAAAGTACAATCTCAAGCAATTCCATGGTAGAAGAAAAAAAGAGAGAAAGATCTGAAAAAGCTAATGTGGCTGCCTGATAAACTCAAGGAGGAAGTGAAAAAAAAGAGCATGCATAAAGAAAGGAAGGAAGAATAAGCAAGGAAGAACGTGCTAACCTATTTGCATGGCCAGGGGCCAGTGGATTCTAAGTGCTGGATGGGGGATTCATGAAGTTTTCATCTAAGAAAGTAACTTCTGCAAGCTTTGATCCTTATGGAAGTTTCTCAGAGTGGATCTGTGTGTTCCTGGCATTCTGTAGGTGCTACCCACAAACACATAATTAAAAATGAATCGCTACACTGCAGAACCAGACTCCAGCGTTTGCCCTTTCCAAAGGTGAGCTTTTAAAAACCTTCTGTCATTCCTCACAGAATCAGAAAATAGAGGCCTTGGCTTTTAATCATTTCTTTCCCCCCACTTCCACCCCTACTCTCTTAAAAACAAAATTGCTTTAGTTTTTAGTTTTCTTGTTATTTTCATGCGCTCATTAGAGAACAGCCATTAGAGTGTGAGAACAGAATGTTTCCTGAGCCGTTGGGAAATGAAGGCCAAATATTGGACAGGTTTCAAGCTCTGAAACAATACCCCCATCCGATCTGAGAGCTGTGTATGTGAGTTTGGAAAAAAAAAATGGAGCGCGGGGGGGGGGGGGGAGAGTGGAGGTCAGAAAAAACGTTGCCTCGGAAGATTCCAAACCTGTGGCCAAACTCCATAGTCCTTGGCAGAACTCCTGTTGATCTCATGCCATCTCCCACAATGACCTGGGAAAGTGGATAGACCTTTGGTAGTGTATGTGATGCTTCATGTAAGCAGAAGGTCTGAAGGAACACAATGTCACCATCACCTCACCATGGCAAGAAGAAGGTCTTAGGGTGCATGGCTCTCTCTGTATTTTCACGGTTCTCTCCCCCAAAAATCCTATGATGTTTGGGGCAGCTTTTATATGCGAGGTGGTAAATGACTAGCCTTTCAGATGTTCACCTACAACCCTCAGCAGACCTAGGATCTTAGAATCATAAAGCTGGAAGGAACCACAAGGGGCATCTAGTCTAACCCTCTGCCATCCAGGAATGCACAACTAAAGTATTCCTGAGAGATGGCCATCCAATCTCTGTTTAAAAGCCTCCAAAGAAACAGAGTTTTTCACTTTCTGAGACAGTTTATTTCATTGGCAAACAATTTGTACTGTCAATAAATTATTCCCCATGTTTTAATGAATGTATGATGAGACTTCAGCCTCACATTTGGAGGGCCACAGCTTCCCAGCTCTCGCTTAGTGCAAAGTGATCTTTCAAGTGTTTGACCATTTCCTGATCCAAGCATGTGACAAAAGGTCTTGGCAGGTCACTATTTATGGCTGGTCCATTGGATTTGGCTTAATCACAAATTGGGCTAACTTGTTTTATCGGAGAGTTTCATTTGGACAAAAGAATTCTGGGGACTTCTGCTATCTTAGTATTGTAGTCCATTCATTGCAGAGCTCAGAAACATTAATGTTTTGCACTACAACTCCAAGAACCCTTTGGACATGCTGGCTGGGGGACTCTGGGAGTTATAGTCCAAAAATAACGTTTCCACACTCTGCTTTGTTGGATTTTTTTAAAAAAATAACACCTTAGCTAGCCATGATTCATTACAAGAGAACCTTCACAAAAATCCATCCATCACACTCTGCCCAAATTTAAATTTTAATAGTAAGGGAGACAACAAAGAGAAAAAAGAAATAATATACACAACATGCAAGGACGGATAGCAAATCATTCTCTGACTTTTTACATAAAGTTACCCAGTTCGCACCTCTCAAATGAGTGCTGAAATGTGCATTCTTTGGAATGTTGCAAAGCAATTGGCAATGCAAAGATGTAATATAATTAAGGAAAACCATACACAAAATGAATCTATTAGGGGAAAGTGTAAATATCATGTTATAATGGGTAAAAATCACTTCCCAGATGTGCATAAGAATATTTTTTAAATGTATGTCATATTCAGAAATGGATGTGGAAAAGGGGCTTGCAGTCAGGAAAGTGTGAAAATGAATATGTCCTCAGTCTTTGATGCTGAGTAGGCACAATAATGCTGCAGAAGCAAGCACACAAGTTGTTAGCTTAAAGTTACAACATGCCTGTGCTTCAATTTCAAATCAGCTCTGCAATAGATAAATCGGCAATGCTGTTCTATGTATGTTCCATGTACATGGAAAACCAGCTATCTATTAGCGTTCTCTACCACACCCTTAATGTCAAGGCCATACAAAACTCTCACCAGGGGAGCCACTCCACACCTTCATGTTGTATAAGAATGTATAGCGGTTAGAGCATTTAACAAGGACTTGGGAAATGCAAGGTCAAGACCCTACTGACCTGGGAAATTCACCAGGTGCCTTGGGTCTGACTCTCCTTTTGAGATTGCTGTGGGGATAAAAGTGGGGCAGACCAGAGCCATGGATGCTACCTTGATTTCATTGGTGGAAAGTGGGATATAAAAGCAACTAATACAGTGGGCCCTTCCCTTATATGGGGTATCTGTTTTGTATCCCTCCTGCATAAGGGAAATTTCACGTATGCTTGCGACCCATTGTAAATACTGTGTGCTCACAGAGTGGTGTGGTGCATGCGCCGCAGTCGTGCATGCCATTTGTTTACTTGTTACGCAGCTTCAGCATAAGCTTGAAGCCACATATAGTACACCCATTACTATCAAACTTTACTGCAGATTCAAAAACATCCAGAACTTTAAACTGAACTTTCTGCTGAACTCTCTTTGTTGTTCCACTCCCTTGTGGCACAACATTTCTTTCCTCCTGTGTATCTTTTCCTTTCAGAAAGAATGACAAATACATTTTTCCTGAGTTCTCTTCAGCAAGTGTGTTTTCCTTAAAAATAATGGCAGCGTAATCACGGTTGTGACAAATGGGAATTAAATTGTTTGGGCCTCTCGCCAACACAGGGGCGTCATGGCTCCTAGAAGACCAGCCCTGGAAAGTGTTAAAGAATCTGCCATTCTAAACAGTAATATGTGGACGAGGTGTCTTTGTCAAGTACGGCATTGCAATGTACAATGTTTCCATGTACATGTTTCCATTTCCACATATTATTAATGCATACCCCTTTGTGTTGTAAACATTGCAAGGAAGTGGAGAATAATGACACAATTGGGCCTTTTCACACTATGGGCATGTCTACCTGAGCAAAATGAACTAGTTTTCCCTGTCCTCATAATGTAGGGACAATGCCCTGATGCAAGTATGGACTGTCTTAAAACATGAAGCCAGTTCCACACTGAATCTGTCCCATCCTTTTCTTGAACCAGATTAAAAAGATTTACCATTTACTCTAGATATTCCTGACTCTGGAGTGACACTGGTGACCTGTTTAATCACAAGTCCTGCTGTGCTGCTTAATGCCGCCGCCACTGACAAGGATCCCAGCCATGTGATTGACACTGGGCGCCTCGTTTGTGGCCTTGGAGCAACTCCCACCAGTGGTGGTGCCACATGGCACAGCGGGATCCAGTCCATCTGCCTTGGTCCAGGCCTTGGAGGTAGAGAGGAACTGCTGGACCTCTTACCCTTTCCCTCCACCACTCCCTTCTCCTTCTGTGTCATGTGTTTTTAGATTGTAAGCCTGAGGGCAGGGAACTGTCTAATTAAAAAGATTGTATGTACAGCGCTGTGTAAATTTACAGTGCTTCATAAATAAAGGTTGTTAATAATAATAATAATAATAATAATAATAATAATAATAATAATAATGTAGACAGCCACCCAGCATTGCCCCAGCTGCTCCTGAACCACAATACTCCGGCAGCAGCCCAGAGTATTTTGGCTGGTTAGACCCACCCCACATCATTAGAGAACTATAATTTCACTTTAACTGCTACACGCAGTGCTTCTCAATTATTTTCTGTCATGCCCTCCCTAGGAAGAAGAAAACATTTTGCGCCCCCCGCGCGACTGTAAATAATATCATTTGTCTATAAAATTGTTATAAGTACACCTCTGCATAACACTGTATCCTAGCCTCGCGCCCCCCCCGGGGGCCCGCCCCACTATTTGAGAAGTACTGTGCTACAGCAACATCCTATAGAATCCTGGGATTTGCAGTTTAGGGAGGGGCATCTGGATTCCTCAGCCAGGGAGCTCCTTTGGTGCCTCACCAAGCTGCAAATCCCAGAGTTCTATAGAATGCAGCCATGGCAGTTACACTGGAATACTAGTGCCATATCTTCCAATATTTCCCAGATGAGAACCAGAACTTGCAACATGTGACCAAGCAATATCAGGGTGTGGTCAAGATGGCAAAAGTTACTAAAATTTTATTTATCATTATATGTGAAAAATAAAAAAAATGTAAGAAAAATATGGGAACGGTTATTATCGAGGAAGAACATGCAAGCAAGGAGAGGCTGCAGCAGTGTGCCTGTGGGCCAAAGTCTGAGCCTCCTGGGGAAGGGCAATTCCATCCCCTCCTATTTCTCATCTCCTCCACTGAGGTAAATGAGTGCAAACTACTTTTGCATTTTAACTCAGTTTGCATTTATGTAAACTGAAGATCAAATAGCAAAGCAGAAGGAGGAGAGAGAAACTGGGACATTTTACAAGTTGAAAAGTGGGATGACAGAAGATTAATTTGGGCTGTCCCTGTCAAATTGGGACAGTAGGAAGGAATGTAGTGCTGTAATTGTGTAGTGTGAAAGGACCCCTGATCATAGCTGCAGAATCAAGGGTTTAAAAGACAGTAGAAATCTGTACAGAAATATTTCTATTTAGAGATGGGGAAAGATCCACCATGAAAGAAATAGCTGTTTCAGCTGGGGAGAGCTACTTATGTTCATTTCAGAACTGAGTACAGAGAGGTCTTTTTTATGAACAGCTGAACACAGGTTCTGACAGATTGTTTGGTGTAACTAAGCACATATATGTGGATGTAATGAACATAATACCTATCAACTGTGTACATAATGTGTCAGGAAAACAAGCACTGAACACAGCAAGATTTATGTTGGAGCAAACATGCATAGCATTCCACTGTACCTCTGCCAAGCAATGAGTTCAGGTCCACGGACTGGAAGATTTAAATTGGGGATACACCAAGGAAAAGAAGGGAAGAAATGAGTGGAGAAGAGGGCTGCAGCTTTTGGGCTGCTGAAGGCAAGGCAGGGGGAATTCCTTTGGCTTTGAACATTCCCATTGGGCAGATAACAAATCTGATTTTATGTCTATGCCTCCTGTCTCTTAGAACTGGGATCCAAGGTGGGTTACAAGAAAATAAAACAAATGCAGATAAAATTATAAAAGTACAGTAAAAAGTTTGTTGTTGTTGTTGTTGTGTGCCTTCAAGTCACTTCCAGCTTACGGAAACCCTAAGGTGACTCTGTCATGGGGTTTTCTTGGCAAGTTTCTTCAGAGAGGGTTTGCCACTGCCATACTCTGAGGCTGAGAGAGTGTGAATTGTTCAAGATCACCCAATGAGCTGGGATTCAAACCCTAGTCTCCGGAGTCATAGTCCAACACTCAAACCACTATTATACTTAAACACACTATAATAATAAAATATGATTGGATTACAAAGGATTTTAAAATATGAATGTTTATTTTAAGATACACTTGATAGAAACCCTTTCCTGACAGCCAGTCACTTGTTGCTGGTGTGAAAAGATCTTTGCCTGCAGACAGAAGGACTATAGGCAGGGGGCCACTCTGGCCTCATTTGGCTGGACAACAGAAAGACAATAGGCAAGGGAGTTTCACAGATGAGGAGCAACCATTGAGAAGATCTTCTTATGTCCCTACCCAAATGTGTCTGTGAAGGTGGCAAAAATGAGAGTCTTTTTCAGGGATTTTAGAGCTCATGAAGGCTTATATGGAGAAATATGGAGCTTCAGGTTGCTTGAATCCCCCAAAAGTAGAGTGTACCCAAATTTGTGTAACATTTCCATGTGTCAATGTGTAAGTATAAGCAAACATGTTGAAATATGCATTATAATAGAAATAGGATACCCTCTCCTATGGTAGAGAAGATTTCACAGACCAGGTGATTTGTTGGTCTGTCTACTCTCAAGATATTGCTGAGTATGGATAGGCAGCTTCAAGGCCCATATTTCCTACCCCTTCCTTTGGGTCTTTAGACCTACAGGTGTTTCATTTTGGATCTCTAGACTCTTCCTGGACTATATCCCCTCTCCCTGTCCTAAATCTCAGTTATTGAGCCAATGATTGGATGCTCAGTTACAAAGTGCTCTGTCCATTCTGGTTTGGCTAGCTGATAAAGAACTGATAGAATGTGCCTCACTCAAGTTGGAGAGAAATAATGGCTGTATGATGCAAATGTTCCTCCTCCTATGGCCATATTGTACACAGAACAACTAAATAATCTTTTCCAGGGACGTAGCTAGGATTTTAGGAAGAGGGGGGGTCCAGACTAGTGCCACCATTATAATGGGCTTGAGTGCGGCGGCGCGCAGCACACACCATTCATTTTCTAAGGGAAGGGGGGGGGTCGCGGATCCCCAGATCCCCCCCCCCCGCTACATCCCTGTTTTACTTTTACTCTGGCTCCACCCAGTTTATCTCTGAATACACTCCCTGCTGGCAGGTTTTTGACAGGTTCCCACTGTGGGTTAAAGGGAGCTAGAACTGACAAAAAAAACCCGCTTAGATGTTGAGATGCCCACACAGATTAATGTTGACTTTCTGACTGGACCCTGGTATTCTAAGCAGACTTTTTTGGGGGCCCAGCTTGCTTGGCCTTGCTTTTTGTCCAGCCTTTGGCAGATCCTTTTGTGTCTGGCTTTGTTTGTTTTTTGCATAAATTCCCTGAAAGGCACACTTTGCTTTCTCATTAGCCTCTCACAGTGGGTTCTGGCATGCCATTACTGGTTATGTACCATGGTGTGGTAGAGGATTCTGATGTGCAGGCAATCATCCTGACAGCCCTCATAGCCACACCCCAAGCAGAGTCCAAACATTCAGGCAGAGATATTGGCCCAGTACATACTGGCCTTTCAGGCACCCTCATCACATGCGAGGGTTGCCTGGGGGGGCGGCGGAGCGCCCACAAGCCCTGCAACCCTCACATGTGATGAGGGCGTTATAATGGTGGCACCCTGTATATTTGGGCATTGCCATTGTTCTGTAAATGCTGTGCGGCATCCTTATGGTGCCGCGTGACACTTACATAACAAGTGTGCCAGTGGCACACTTGTTACGCCGCCGCAGCGTAAAAAGAACCCACAGATAAAGGCAAGATATCCAAAATTTATAAGTTACTTCTAAAGAGAGAATACGAGCAAGAAGTCATTACTAACAATATGAATAAATGGGCTCAAGAATTAGGGTGTATTATTTTTTTAGAAGATTGGGAAAATGCCTGGGAGAAGACCAACAAGTTTACAGCATCACAAAATTTGAAAGAAAATTATCTAAAGGTGGCAAATTATTGGTATTATACTCCCCACAAGATTGCAAAGATTTACAAGCTGAGCAATAATACTTGTTGGAAGTGCCAAAAAAGAATAGGAAATTATCTGCATATGTGGTGGGCCTGCCCTAAAGTTAAGAGGTACTGGCAGAAAGTGCATAGTAAAATGCAGGAGATATTTAAGGTAGACTTTCCGTGCAGGCCAGAACTATTTCTATTAAATATGACTTCATTTTTAGGGAGGACTCTAGAACATAGGCTATGGAAAATCTTTTTATACCTAATCACAGCAGCCAGAATACTTCTGGCAAAAAATTGGAAGAATAAAAATGTACCTAAAATAGAGGATTGGTTATATAAAGTAATAGAAATGAAAGAGCTAGATAAATTAACGATGTTGATTAATTACAATAAAAACAAAGGAAAAAAACTTTAAAATTGGGAACCAATAGAAAAATATTGGTTTAAGAAATGTAACTTAAAGGAAAAATGGTTATAGAAACAGAGATCTGACATGAAGTTGAATAGTCTTGCAGGAAGGTATGGAGTGAAAACAAATGTCTTTTTTTGATTACACACTATGTTTGGATATTACAATTTAAAAAAAAAAGAAGAAGATAATGTGTGATTCCATATGTATATATTTATTTACTGTTTTAATAGAAAATGGTGGAAGTTGTATAGAGGAAAACTCAATAAAGATATTTAGAAAAAAACCCACTTTTTGCGGGTACTTTTTACAACGGCGGGAAGCCACACCATTTAGCAGCTGAGGCTTCCCTCCGGCAGAAAAGCAGGCGCTGGCGGGCTGTCCTTTTCGGGCAGTCTGTACTGTGCCATAGATTCATACTGAGAAACTAGGTCTAGGCATTTTTCTTCTCCACAAGGAGTAGGTATTTTGTAAAGTTAATGGGTCTTAATCCTACATTCTGGACTGAGCTACAGCTACAAAATGCTTTGGATGGCAAGAGACAAAGCTCATAACATATTACTGTTGATAAATAACCAAATACCCCCCTCCCCAATCCTTCTCCCCCGACTACTGTGTGAATTGCCACTGGATCAGAGGGAACAGAGGGTTTGACAGATTATGGCTGGCATTCTGTTGGAGCAATATGCATGCATATATCATGCTATGCATGTGAGGCAAATTATTAACCATAAGAGAACAGATGTACAGTTGCCCCTCCATATTCACGAATTCTTTAATCCATGGGTTCAACTATCCATGGCTTGAAAATATACCAAACATATATAAAAAAGCAAACTTTAATTTTGCTGTTTTATATAAGGGATGCCATTTTAGTACGCCATTGTCTAGAATGGGACTTGAGCTTCCACAGAATTTGGTATCCACAGGGAGCCCTGGAACCAAACCCCAGTGGATTCCAAGGGCCCCACTGTATTTTGTGGAGAGCACCAGAGGCTGGTGGAATGAGGAAAATGTGGTGGTACTGAGAAACCAAAAGTCTGGGTGCAGAAAGGATTGGGGGCCTAGTTCTAACCTGCAAGCAAATTTTGGTCAGAGCAGTATTCTCTGGATGGCCCTTGTGGTCTCTTCCAACTATGATTCTATGATTCTAGTTTTTCACACATAGCGCTGTTGTGCATTGTGGCTATGCACTGCAAATTATGCTGGATGGCTGCACTTGGCACATTGTATCACGGCACCGAGTCAGTGACATGTGTCACACAATGATGTTCTGCAAGAGGGTTGCATAGTGTTGGTGCAATTTATCTCTTGCATGGGGATAGTTCCACTATGCTGAGAGGAAGTTGGATTGCAGGGTTGTCATCAACCCTGCCAGTCAAAAAGTATTGTTACTTTTACTTAAACCATTGGCTCCATAGACACCTGTATCTGAGTCCAGGCAGACTGGACTTCTTGGCTGATTCTGGAGATATCAATGGATGCCTTAGCTATTGATTCATTCTTCCTTTGGCCCAAGCTTTCTACCTAACTCTTCTTTACCACTCATTCCCTGCCTGAGCAGTAGACACTTGTGTCTCATAAAATTGTTTGCCTTCTCCAACTGCTGCTCTTGCTGCCACTGCAGCAAAAACAGTAGTTACAATTGTGTTTTGCATAAGGTTGTGCTTTAGATTAATTTGGAGTTAATCCATCCATACCCCCCAAATGTATACAAGAGGAAATATCTGAGCCCAGAAGGCTCTGTTAATTTCCTGGAGCAACACTGCTATATACTGCCTCTCGGTAAAGCTTGTGTCCTGAATGAATCAGATGACTAAAGGCTATTTGCTTGCTTATGTAAGGATTTACAAAAATCTAACTCAGGATTATATGGTTTGACCTGATGAGTGTCTGACAGTTTCTGAGTTATGTTCAGACAAGCCAAACACAATGGAAGCCTGCCTTTTTATGTAAATAAGAGATCGAGATGGAATATTGTGCAGGACTGCACTGGATGTTCATCCATTCACATTTTGTGATGCACAATGTGTCCTTCCTCTTCCTTTTCCTAGACTCCAAATGTTTTTCCCTGCCCAAATTTGCTCACATATACTACCAATTCAGTGCTGTTTCCTCCAATGATAAAAAGATGGTTCTTCCTTCATAAAGTGATCCTTATCAACCAGGGTACTGTATATACTATGAAGATGATAACATGATGACAGTATGCAACCAGTCACAGCTGGCCATGTCATAATATTCCTGAGAACAACACATCACAGGGAATCAGTTATCTTTACTCTAAATTGTCCCCATGGGTGAGCATTTCTTCCACTGCTATCACTACCACAATTCTGTTTCATGGCAGCCCCAGTAAATAACTACCAAAAATGGCAGAATTTTTTTCACAACTGCAACATTTGTTCACAAAATCATCCCCCTTTCACTTCAGCAGTATTTTCTCAAGGGAGCATATAATATCCAGATACATGTGATGTGAGTCATCACTCACTACCCATAATGTTCTTTGACTCAAAAAGAGTAAGTAAAATTCCTCCCAAGCTATAACTTTAGACATTCTTAAGTAACCAGGACTCCAACTCTCATTACAAGATGGTGGTGTATACAGTCCACCCTTGGCTAACGTGGGGGATCCATTCCAGACCCCCCCCCCACGTAAGCCAAATACATGCATGCTCAAGCCCCATTCAAGTGAATGGGGCTTGTGCATGTGGTGGTGTGGCGGCGCGGCGGTGTGTGTGCCATGGGCACGCGCCCCATTCATTCAAATGGAACGCACCGTCCCTTATGCCTTGCAAGTTCCCGCGTGGCTTTTAGCATATGCTGAAAGCCGCGTATAGCACGCCCGCGTATAACGTGGGCGCACTGTACATTATACATGCATTCTATGACCACACCACTTCATTATGAAAAACTGGGATCAGAGAAGCATCTTCCCCAAGAAGATCATGACTTGGGAGGGACAGCTAGACATAGAACCAATACAATGAGATAGAAGATGGAAGATGGTAATGCGTGCACTAGTAACCTCAAGGCTGGACCTCTGCAATTTGCTGTACATTGGGCTACCTCTGTACCAAGTATGGGAACTTCAATTTGTGAAAAACATGGCAGCCAGATTAGTTACTGGTCATCTAGAAGTGATCATATTATGCATACAGTGTCCCTAGGTATCCACTGGGGTTTGGTTCCCGGATCCCCTGTGGATACCAAAATATGTGGATGCTCAAATCCCATTACATGGCATAGTAAAATGGTGCCCCTTATATAAAATAGCAAAATCAAAGTTTGCTTTGTGGAGTATAAATATATATATTTGGAATATTTTCAAGCTGTGGATGGTTGAATTCATGGATAAAGAAGTCATGGATATGAAGGGCCAACTGTATATTAAAGTCACTCCACTGGCTGTCAGTTAGTTTCCAGGCAAGGTAAAAAGTATTGGTTGTTATCTTAGAAGTCCTACATAGTTTGGGTCCAGGTTACCTAAATGATCCCCTTCTCCTGTATAATCTGTCCTATATACTCTGGTCTTATGGGGACATTTACTTCAGTTATTTAGGACCAGGCTTGGAACTGTTAACCAGAGGACCTTTTTTCTTTTCCGCAACCACCAATAGTAGGATGACCTGCTAGAAGAGATTCAACAGCTGGATATACTGCCTATGTTTAAAACAGCATTAAAGACCACTCTCTTCTGGTAGCTCTATCCAGTTATTTTTTTTAAATTATGAGTTTTTACATTATGAACTGATTGTTTTTAATATGTATGTTTTTAGCAGATGTTATCCTCTTTTAGCTGATTAATGATAGCCCTGTTTAAATACTTGAGGGGATGTCATATTGAGGAGGGAACAAGCTTGTTTTCTGCTGATCCAGAGACTAGGACCTGGAGCAATGGATGCAAGCTACAGGAAAAGAGATTCCATCTCAACATTAGGAGGAACTTCCTGACAGTAAGGGCTGTCCGACAGTGGAACAAACTGCCTTGGAGAGTAGTGGAGTCTCCTTCCCTGGAGCTCTTTAAACAGAGGCTGGATGGCCATCTGTCGGGGATGCTTTGATTGAGACCTCCTGCATGGCAGGGGGTTGGACTGGGTGGCCCTTGCGGTCCCTTCCAACTCTATGATTCTATGATTCTATGATTTTAATCCATTGTTCTCCGTCTCGATCCATAGAGAGAGGAGGGTATGAAAATAATAATAATAATGAGGAGGAGGACGAGGAGGAGGAGGAGCAGCAGCAGCAATTCCTCAAGTAGTAAAAAAACATCTTTTTGTCATAGTATGTATTTTTACTCGGGTTGTATTTAGTGTGTTTTGTTTTGAGATTTGTCATTGGAAGGTAAACATGGGATTAATGTGGAAGTCTGCTTCCTGAGTCACATATCTCTGGGAAGTTCATGATGTAGAAAATCAATTTATCATATGGCATATGCATTATCCTTAATCCTGATTTGATCAATGAAAATCTGGTGGCTTTGCTAGCATTTGTTTTTGATGTGTGTCTTCAAGTCATTTTTGATTTATGGTGACCCTATCATGGGGTTTTCTTAGACTGGGGGAAGTTTGCCATTGCCATCCTCCAAGACTGAGGGACTGTGATTCACAAAACTACAAATCCCAGAATTCTGTAGAATGGAGCCTTGGCAGTTAATGTGGTTTCTATAGTGTAGATGCGTCTGCAGCCTCTGATTTTAAGAAATTGTGCTTCAATGCAGATTTGTATGGTTAGGCACCACACTGAAGTTTGTAAGTATTCAATTATGTTGTGTGCGATTCCCAAGCTATTATGGGAAGGAGGAATGTCCTAAAATATAAAGATACACAAACTGTATGAAAATAATGACCAACTGTGACCTACAAAATGTAAAAACCCTAGATGCCAGCTCAACAGAAAATACAAATGAATATCTGCTCTCTTGGGTTGTTTATACTGTTTTCTAATGATTGTTGAACTGATCCTGATGATACAGCGAACAAGAAAACAACAGTAATAATTAATCCATATGTTAGCTTGCTTCTGCACTTTCAGTAGATGGCAGGAGATACCACCGAATCCAGCTAGAGATAGGAAACAAACTCTCGTCTCTCTCTTTCTGCCGAGCATTAGAAAAGGCTGATTCGCAGAGCCCCACATTTTCTTGTTGATGCCTGAGGAAAATTATTTATGAGTATGGATCTGTGTTAAACTCTTCCACTGTGTACTCCCCTGCCTAATCCAGAGAGGTTAAGGTAAGTATTAAAACAATATTGAAATGACTCTCTGTTCTGGGTAAAAGTAACCAGGCCACATGATTAATTGTCTAGATCGTGAAAGTTAATTCAGTATCGTAAATTGTGTTAAATGGAGTCTCAGCACCTGTGAAGAAGAAATGCTGGCCTTTATTTCCACGGCGTAATCAGGGAAAACAGTTGTAACATTAGGCAACCTTTGGGGCTGGAGTTCAGCCAGTTTCCACC
>NC_056522.1:195808646-195863249 GCF_019175285.1 Sceloporus undulatus | reverse complement strand
CCATGTATGCACATGGATCTAGTGCCAGACGGACAGGTTCTTTTATACTTCATCTTCACGTATTGTGTCAAACCAGGTTTATAATTTCCCTTGCAAATTGCAAGCAGAGGGGGGCTCAGCCTAGATTGTGACTTCAGGAAGGGGCAAAGTGAGCTAAAATACCCACCACCTACTGCTCAGGTCTTAATCTGGATCAGGAAACTCACACCGGCAGTTTGTGGGGTGGAAACACCCTATTCTGCTGCGTAGTAAACGTTTGAAATAATTTAAAGCCATTTTCTTGCTGCTGTATACTCATCTGACACCAAAACAACAAGAATGCCCCTGTAGATGCCTCCATAGTTCTTCTAGACTGCCTGATTGGATTCATGTCTCTGTAGATATAGTATAACTTTCATGTTGCTTCTTCACCTTATAGCCCTTTGGTGCTAATGGTTTCCTCATTCTGTCAGCTGTCACTCTCATATTTTTCTGCACCATCTCCCTTGCAGTGTGAACACTTTTGTGCCGCACCATCACCGAACATCCTTAACCCTCAGGCCTCCCAACCAAATGCTTGCTCACAAAGGAAGCCTCCTTTGTCCATGTTGTCTCTATTTCACATTCTTATTTTTCTTTTCTTTTTTTGAGGGGAGGGCAAGTCAGTGGGTACAATTCTGTCAAATTTTTCATGTTCCACTAATACCAGTGATAAGTGTAAGCATGAGCTTCTAACACGTTTCTCATACTGAAAACAATTGGACTTACTTAGTTTTTCATTTGTCATACTTGCCCCCTCCTGCTGGAGGTGTGAAACCTTATATGGGGAGTAGTTATGAGGAAGAACCATACTGAACCAAGTGGCGTTATGTACGTTTCCCCATTACATGTACATAAAACAGCTATACATAATTGAATTAGCTATTTTTATTTACACGATATATCTGTATTTGTGGTTTGTTCTAGATCAGTGATGGCGAACCTGTGGCACGCGTGCCAGAGGTGGCACTTAGAGCCCTCTCTGTGGGCACACGCACCATCATCCCAACACAGACTTCACTAGAGTTTGTCATTAGAAATCCAGAGAGACGTGGCACTTTGTAATAAATAAGTGGGGTTTGGGTTGCAGTTTGGGCACTCGGTCTCTAAAAGGTTCTCCACCATTGTTCTAGATATATGAGCCTGGCTTCTCTTCTGATGTTCTCAGGGTGTGGGAGAGAGGTCTCAGGGAGAGTGCTGCCTTTTAAAGGATTGTGTTTATGTTCATTTGTTACTCTCTGTCCTCTTTCTTTGAGTGGAGTATTCCATGAAATTGTTATTTATGTTGACTATATCAAGCTTCATGGAATCACCAGAGGTTGCTCACAAGAACCCTATGATATCACAGGGGTCATCTCTTGGTCCTAGGTGGTGGCCCTGAAATCTCAGAGCCTGGGATAGTTCCGACCAGTCAATCTGTGGTGACTGCCACTTCCCTTCCTTCTCCACCTGGTGACATAACCATTCATGTACCTCGAACTCACCAAAGACACTAGCCTTTTTCTTGACTGCAAAGCATTGGAATAACTGGATGAAATGTGCAGGAATATTTGATATCTCTATTAAGCTCAATGTAGTGGGGCAAATGCAACATGAGCTTGTGGTAGAAACTGGAGTAATAATTCTGGATGCTCTTGTAAGGTTGTGTGTGTGTGTGTGTGTGTGTGTGTGTGTAAAAACATATATTTATTGTCTCAGCAAATCCACCCAAGGATAGTAAAGAAAACAGACAAAAGAGGTTGATCTATACTTGGTTAGAAGAGCCCCTAAAAGCTGGCTCTCATGTAGGGGTAAGCTAGCATCCATTATTGGGGTTGGAGTCTCATGGGTGTTCCTTCCAGAGCAAAGGAAAACAAAGACACTGATTTCTTTAGAGAAGGGGAAATGATGTTTGCAGGTAAGAAGGATGCAAACACTTTGAATATATTGACCAAAGAAAGAATAAGAGAAGTGAAAAGAAAGGGCAGGCATTATTTAGACTCCCTTCTTTCACTAACCACTGTATACAAATGTTGGTCCCTCTTTGCTTCTAACAAAATGGCCTCAGAAAGCAGCCTCTCTCTCTCTCTCTCTCTCTCTCTCTCTCTGTGTGTGTGTGTGTGTGTGTGTGTGGCAGCAAAATAGTGATAACACGTAGGTCAATGAAAATGTAAATACCTTTACTGTGATGCCATAACGGTAGTAGCTGAGGCTTAAGGCTGCTCCAAACAGTCAGCAGCCACCCTCGGGCCCACTTTGGTCAACTAACAAGGAGATGGTGGAGGTGAGAGTGAGTAGGTCTGTGGGTAGGTAGCAATTTTGTGGGAGGCCAGGTAAACTGCCACTATGGAGGACAGTCCTGGAGGTGCTCCGAACCCTTCCCAATCTGCCACCTGAGCTGAGATGCTCACCTTGGCTTGTGAGATGTGTGTACAAACAACAACAGCAACAAAAAATAGATTGGCTGTCCGACATCCTGTGAAAAAAGTATATGACCCTATATGTGTGTAAGGGGAGAGGGGGAAGCAAGTGACAGCATGGCAGGTTCTGTTGCTCCTTACATCATGCCTTTGTTGCATCCAAAATCAGAACAAATAAATCCTCAGAGGAACAGCATGATCCCACTGGTGTGATGGCAGTTCTCCCACTAAATCTCTTTGAATCATTATAATGATCCTGCAGCACTGGCCATATCTTCTTCAGGGCTATTGAGCCCACATTTTATCTTTCTATCTGGAAAAAAAAAACCACCAAGGAAATCCTAAATCCTGTTGTTAGGGTGGGCAAGCAAAATGTAGGGTTAGTAAGGAGCTGTGATTGCTGAAGTAACTGGATGGTGTTGGGACCCTTCCTGGTTATGTGGACCTTGCTAGATGCCCATGCATGCCAGTCTGTGACATCAGCCAAGGTATGCATGACAAAAGTCACATATGATGAGTACCGCAAAATGAGGAAAGTCTGCATTCTTTTTGACATGCCAAGAAAAATAGAAAGACATGCAAACACAAAGCATTAAAGATATTAACTATAGGCCATGGTCCTGGCAATATAAGTCCAGGGCTGTTTTCATGAGAAATCAATCTGCATAGATTTATATTGACAGAAATTTGCAGCTACTGCTAATCACATGATGCTTGGACTAATAAATGTTTAATGTGCAAGCATTACTGATAATTTATGAGGCGCTGAGTAAGAGGTAAAGCAATGGGATGAGGGTCTAAGGAGTTGTAAATGAGGAAGGGAAAACGGCTGTAAAGGATATTTTGGATTCTTTTTCCAAACGTTCATTTATTTCCAAAGGCTGTCCGTGAAGAAGACTTTGAACATTTTGACCACATGGTGCTGGTCTGTCACTTGAAACATTTGCATCCAGAGGTGAGCTGCTAGAAGATAGCTCAGCACACATTCTTGCCAAATTTATAATGAAGAAGGAATATCAAGAGGCAACCTATATTGACTCTTTCTCCAAAATTATTTCTCTGCAACTGCACAGAGGAGTTGGAACAGGAAAGTGTTGAAATGTATCTAGCTAAGAACACAATCTAGCCTGTTAAGCTTGTGGCTCAGCTCCATTGATTTTGGAGGAAGGAGAGTTAACTAAACCTGACCTTAAATTACTCTCCCTGAAATGAGTGAAGCTTCCAAAGGCTTAGCTTTGGATAGCTTGCATCAACTTCCCTGTAATAATGGCTATGGTGGGCCAGAAGGAGGACAAAATACACTGTAGTCACATGTAGCTGCTTTATTGTAAAGAGGTAGGATTATTGGCTTCTGGGAGATGGTCTGCAGAGAGATCTTAGTCTCAAAGGTGCTACAAATCTATGTACATAATGATTCTACAGACTAACATGGCTATATCTTTGAATTTTACTGGAGATTGATCAGAGATCAGACTAGCAGGAGGATGGGAAGTTCCTTTGGGCCACATCAGACCCATGAGGCATAGGCTCATCTGCTATAAGGCAATATTAATATTTTACCACAGTTAAGGATTTATTTTGGAGTGTGACCCCTGGCATGGTGAATGTTGCAGTCTGAGGTTGACTACTCCCAACTAGAGCGGACCCATTCAATACATTGTTGAATGGTGAGTCAACACATAGGTATATGCTATTGACTGAATAGGACTTGTCAGGACTAACAACATGATTTAGGCCTGAGAGTCTCTTGCTTTCTTTTCTAGATAGTAAGATAAAATGTGGATTCTCTCAGTAGCCACGAAGAAGAGGTTTCCAGTGCTGCAGAATTGAGATAATGATGTGAAGAGATTTAGTGGGAGAACTGCCATCACAGCAGTGGGATCTTGCTGGTTCCTTGAGGATTTATTTGTTCTGATTTTGCATTTTACTTTTAACCCAGAAGGACTCTTGCCCCAAAGGTGGCTTACACAAAGTAACATAATATAGAAGGCCTGCTTCCCTTACCCTGATAATGGTTGTGCTGGACTACTATTTCATTACTCCTAACCAGTACACTTGCTGCCACCTTCTGGCAGCTGTCAGGAGTTGTAGTCCAACAGCTCTGCAACACACTGGATTGGAGAAGGCTGTGATAAATGTGAGGGCTGCTTCTATCCTTCATGCCAGTGGGTTAGGAGCAATCTACCAACCTTCCTCTTTTCCCTCTCATATTGCAGGATTTTTCATTGCAGATGCCACATCCCACGGAAAGGTAAACCCAATCTTCATATCGATACAACAACCCTGTGGAAGTAGACAGGCTAGCTAAGGAAAAATAAATAAATAAATAATCTGGCATTCACTCGTAAATGTTGTGGCTATGTAGATAATTTGAACCCAGGACTCTACAACATTCTATGCAGCACTTCACCATGAGAGATCCCAAATAAGTGTTGGATCAGTTGCTTACAGAGTACACTTAATTTTTTTAAAAGGAGGATGAAGACTTTGGGATGTGGGCATAAACAGCACCTGATATCATGAGCGTTGGTGAGCTAGTGACTCATCTGGGTCAGCCATAGCCATAGGAGGCAATAGAAATGTCATTGAGGAGCGATACATAAAAATGCTAATCTGAAGTTTATAGTGCTGGATTGTATCCCAGTCACGTCAGTTTCGGGTGACTCAGCTTTTCACACGGTTATGTGACAAAGCACCTTAGATGATGTCCTCTTGCCTTTGATTTCCTCTTTAATGGGTGGAATTAAGCAGCGGATAGAAATACACAGAGCTTGCCACCTATTCAGTTTTGAGTACTGCCTTTATTTTTGTGCTTTTGAAAAAAGAAAGAAGGAAAAGAAAGAAGGAAAGAGACAAAAAGAGACAAAAGAGAGGCACAGTCGGAATCTTTGGTGTGTACGTTATGGTAAATATATTGGTTCTAACCAGGGTTTGGTTCTCAGCTTGGCCATGAAACCCACTGGGTGACCTTGGGCAAGTCACAGACTCTCAACCTCAGGAGAAGACAACGGCAAACTTCCTCTGAACAAATCTTGCCAAGAAAACCACATGATACATTTGCCTTAGGGTTGCCATAAATTGGAAATGACTTGGAGACACACAACAACCAAATTTATTTGTATTTTACAGCAGCAGCGGTAACAACAACAATGATAATGGTAGTAATAATACTCAGGCCAAGGTGCATAATAGTATGATGCTATGTGGCTCTGGATTAGAACAAAATAGCTGTTTGGCTCCTGGGACCTTTTCAAACTATGTAGTTACAGCATTAGGATTCTACTTTAATGTCTATAACAACATGTAAACATGGGACTGGCAGTTTTAGGGAGAGAAACCATTACAATCCTCAGCCAGAAAATTCTCCTCTAGTGCCTCTGAGCAAACTACCAATACCAGAACTTCATAGGATGCAACCATGGCAGTTAAAGTGGAATCATAGTACTATAACAGGTGTCAACACTGAATACTACAAAACTTTAGCTGAAGTTTTGAGGATACTTGATTTTACAGTTCATAATTCCTCCAGAACTCTCTCTTTGGGGACTGTGGCTGAGCTATTTTCCCTGCTATTCTTAGGACAGGACTAGAAATGAGGCAGAAAATTTATGATTATCTTTATCCTTTTTTAAGAAGCAAAAAAGAGTTGATTTCGGGCATAATGTGGGAACAGCAGGGTTTAATACTTTCCTCAATGCAATTTCCTTGCTTGAAATACAGGCATACCTCAGTTAACAAAACCTCAAAGAACAGAGCTCCTTTTTTTTTATAAAGTCTTTTAATGTCCATCCAGTCCCTTCCTTTTTTTCTTTCTCCAGCTACCTGGACATTTTTTTAGCTGTCTCAATATTGGGCAAATGGTAAAAAAGACTGGAGAAACACAGACTTTTGGCACAGGGCTGCAGCAGCTTGTCTGCAATTATCAATGCAATAAACAAGTCTTGAGCCAGGACAAACTTGGATTCTGCTCTACTGCATCCTACTGTGACTGTGAGGTTTTGCCTACAACCAGCAAAGTAAAAAGCAGCTGCCCTTTCTGAGCATGAGTGAACAGCAAAACAGAAAGAAAAGGGAGACGAGATAAGCTTGCCTCGACAGCTACCTCTAACATGCTTTAAAAGCATAGACCTATAAGCTTGGCCATCAAAATGGGAATCAGAAGTGGAAAGAAGAAAGAAAATAGCATCCCAGTATCCATGTTGCAAGAAGCCCCCAAGTGGTTGCTAGGAGGTTCTAAACGTTTTATTTACTTATGCAATGCTTACCTGACCTGGTTTGGAATAAAGGTTTGTTGGAATATGTTGGACTGCTCTTTTGTGTGGTGTAAGAACCTATCCTTATTCTTTCCATTCAAAGGCATAGCTGTGTTAGTAGGAAAATCAGAATGCAAAGGTATCTTGCAACACTTTTGAGACCTCATGAAAGAGAGAAGTTGGTAGCATGAACTTTTGTAGATTTGAGCCTACTTCCTCAGATGCTTGAGGAAGTAGGCTCAAGTCTATGGACTTTAACACGCGTGGAAAATCAGGGTGGGTGGGGTTAAACAGTGATTATCCCATGAAAATCATGTTATCGCGATTAACATTTTCACAAGACTTTGCAATTAAAGTACCATTATCCTGGGAATAAACAGGCAATAAACAGCAACAAATCATTCTCGGGGAAATCCCATGCTGTTTATTGCCTGTTTATTCCTCGGATAATAGCTCTTTAATTGCAATGTGTGTGAAAATGTTAATCATGGGCGGGTTACAGACCACCATAAAGTACGCGCTCTGCGTGTACTAGGGTTAGGAAGGGCCGTATTAGGGTTAGGAAGGGTCTTACCTTCCTCATGGGCCTTCTTCCTAGTACGTGCGGAGCGCGTCCTTAATGGCAGCGCCCATCCACATGGGCACCACCATTTTGACGTCTTGGATGCATAGCGTCCAGACGTGTCACAGCGGAAGTGACGCCACG
This sequence comes from Sceloporus undulatus, assembly GCF_019175285.1. NCBI lineage: Eukaryota > Metazoa > Chordata > Lepidosauria > Squamata > Phrynosomatidae > Sceloporus > Sceloporus undulatus. The sequence goes on along the minus strand of NC_056522.1, from coordinate 195,855,873 downwards.
AGTGTGCGCTTTGCCCCTCATGGCGCCACTTCTGCGTTTTGAAAAGGAGCGCCATTTCCGCGCTCCTTTTTCGCTGTGCCGGGAAGCCTCACGGTCTGGCCGCTGGGGCTTCCCTCTGCAGTGAATGGCGGCAGTGGGAAAACGGCCGCTTCAGGGCAGTCTGTAACCTGCCATGATTGTGCAATTTTCACTGGATAATTTCTGTTTAAACCCCCGATTTCCTCCCTGTAATAAAGTCCTAGGAAAGCTCATGCTACTAACTTCTATCTTTCAGTTGGTCTCAAAGATGCTGCAAGACCACTTTGCATACTATTCTTTCCTTGTTATTTGGGTGGCTATTTGACAGTGCTTGGCTGTGAGATTTTGTGGGAACAAGTTGAAAATGAGAGCTTCATATTGCCAAAAGAAGAAGAAATGCAGCTCCAAAAATTTAAATAAATATAAGGCGGGGGCGGCAGGTACAGATTTGTTGTAAGATATAAAGTTTCACTTCCTTACTGCTAAACTCCCAAATGAATCTCAGGCAGATTTTGTACAGTACATGCAAGTTCTGCAAAATTTAAAATGAAGATGCAAACATTTTACCTTTCTTTTTAAAAAAATGAGGAAAATTTATGGACAATTTAATTGATTGATTTTGTGGATAAATGTACTTTCCAGGGAATGGGAAGGGAAGGGAGTGGCTGTTGCCTTGGTGGCTGATGGATGAAAAAGAGAGAACAGAGGTTGCACAGGAAGTCAGCTTGCAGGCATCCTGGAAATCCTGGCCCTCACTGATTCTCAACCTTGGGTCTGCAAGATTTCCCCATTTTCCTTGAATACAAATTCATTATTGTTAAGAACATGGAAGGTTTTAGTCTATCTTTCCAAAATGGCTTTGTTTGTACGGTAAGAAGTCAATAGCTTTGATTTGTCTGTCTTGGGTGGTCTGATTGTCACATTCAGGTGACTTATTGAAGCTGTACAGACCCTATACAACCAAACCACAAACAAACATCAACAAGCAAAGCACCTCCGTTCCTCATGGTTGTTATAAACTAGCTTTGGGAGGAAGGAATCACTCCTGCAATTATTTTTCTTTCTTTCTTTTTTAAAAGAAAATACTTTGTTTAGAGTTCTGGAGGAAAGACAGAGCGAGATAAAAAATACCCATGTGTAGTGAGAGAAGTGAAGAGAAAGAGTCATCATTCACCAACAGGTAAGTAACCCCAAAGCCAACAAAGAGATAAATAGCACCACTGGTGTCCTGCTCATTTGTCCCTGAAATGAAAGTGCAGGTGAATTGACTTTGCAAAGAAAGTTTTGCAGAAAGGAACAACGGGTACAATTTCTTCTTGGATCCATATGTTTCAGGTATGTACACTCAGGATATCATGTGTGTATGTGCATTCAAGTTGTCGACTTACTGAAAACCAGTTTCTTAGGGTTTTTTTAGGCAAGGAATCCTGAGATGTAGTTTTGCCAGTTTCTTCATCTGAAATATAGCTACTGCACTTGGTGTTTGTTGGCAGTCTCCCATCCAAGTACTAAACAGGGATGACTCTGCTTAGCTTCCAAGATGAGACGGGGTTGGGAGCCTTTTGGGTTTTTAGGCCATCTCAGGGTACCATATCTGTCTTCAAATTTCCAGCAGCAATATCCCAACTTAGAGGGCCAGATGGGAAAGAAAACAGAAAGATGACTGTAGAAATATTGAAATCATTTTTTCCTCCCACCTCCTTGGTTGAGATGGTAAGTCTGAATCACTGGTCTGTGTATAGCATCCTTGCACTCTGGTTAGTGGAAGGGGCATTCATTCATGTACATGATCTTGCTTTTTTAAGGATGTGCTGTCAAGACTGTCAGACGGGGACTCCTGGCTGGAAGAAATTGTCCTGGTCACAGTGGCAGCAAATAATGAAGCAGAAGGAAGCTGAGTGAGATTTAAGAATGGTTAGAACCAGGTTCTTAAAAGCTCTTAATGCTATAGCTATACATGTTTTCTATGGCAACTGGTTAGCAGGGCAGTGAATATGCTCTGGCTTCTGGTCCAAACTTTAAAGGAGCTATGTTGTGGATAGGATTCAGCACTTCAAACCTCCTCTAAAGATTAGACTAAATCTCAGAGGATTTCCTGCCCCACAGACATGACAGCTCTGAGCTATCACTGCATATTGCCAGAGACTAAATAAACAACTAGTCCCCAGTTTGTGGTTATGAGATGTTATACTTTCGGTCCCAAAAGCCCCTGCTAGCGATTCTTGGAAATTTAAGTCCAGTTACATCTTGGGAACCTGAAATTGGGAACAAATGAAATTAACAAACTGAACCATGTGATGCCAGCTGGATATACTGTAATGACTTCATATCACGGTGAAATAGGCACTCCCTCTGTAGCCAGATTCCCAAATGCCATGTTTACATGCATGTTCATTTCATGATTTCTCTACGCTCAGTTATTGTATATGTTGGACCAGTTCATGTAATCTATCCGTTTCCAGTGAAAATGTAGACTGCTGCCACACTGCATTCATTCAAAACCTACTTTAGAAAATGAAAGAAAGACAGTATCATCTGCACATGATAGGATAATTCTGACCAAAGCCAATTTAGGCAGGCTGAAGGATTCTGAAGAAACAGAAGTAGAGAGATAATTAAGGTACAGAATGTATAATGAAGGTGCCAAAATAGAGCCCTGGTGCATGTCTTTATCAACAGAAAATATCTGTGAAATCCCACATCTAACTTGTACAGTAATATTTGTATATAAATTCATGATTAACCATAGCAATCTCTTGTCAATAGAGGAGGCAAGGAATTTGGCTCATAATCTCTCTCTCAGGATTAGATAAAAGGCTGACTTCAGATCAATAAATGCAACCTACAAACTGTTGCTATGGAATCTAGAATATTTCTCTGCCAGATGATTTAGGACCAAGCAATGGTTATATGTTGACTTAACCTTTCTGAAACTTGACTGTTCATCACCAAGGATATCAGTCTCTATCCACTCAGAAAGATGATTATTAAGAAATTGGGCATACAGTTTGCCTATGACAGAGAGTAATCTTATAAACAGATAGTTAGATGGGCCATTCCTATGTCCTTTTGTAGATGTGAATTAGAATCACTTATGGCCAGCTAATAGGTAGTTTAGTCTGTTAGCGCTGGGGTACAACTGTGTCCACACACAGAAGACTGCCAGCCAGGAAGACAAACACCACTGTTGAGTCTGGAAGTGGTTCACAACTGCCAAGGTTTTTAATTTTAGTTGCAGTAAATATTTACAATCATGATACAGCAATATTTACACAAACCAGCATAAAGCTCCGCCATCAACCAACATCCATACCACCACATTGTGTACTGGAGCATTCATCCTTATATACACAAACACAGCTAGGATTCTGATCCAACCCCCTGATAGTATTTCATCAACTTTGTCTCATGTAGCCACAATGACAGTGCGGTTTGGAACTGCTATGACTCACCTCCATGCTCAAGTTGCATCAGCTTCCTCTGAGTCAGCATTTCCTCTTTAACCCATTGCATACACCTGAGACATTTTACATAGCCTGGGGCAAAGATATACTGACAATGCCATCTGTTTAATATGAGTGAAAAGAGTTGCAGGAAGGGGTGCCCACCATGTTACATTTGTTTTCAGCAGTTTGGGCAAGATTAAATCAGGCCCTGATGCTTGGTCAAATTTAAGATGGGTAACTAATATCTTTAATTCATCTTGGGACACACAAGACCACTGAGGAGCATCCAAAAGCTTGAAGAGAATGAGCTTTACTACTCAGAGATCACAGAACCTGTTCCCCACTAGCTCTATACAGGGCATACAAGAAATAAATGCCTCACACATTTACAGGAATATTGCAATTGGGTGAATCCACAGTATTTCCTATCACACCTGTGATTGTAGCCCAAAACAACTTGGTGTTTTTTGTAAGGAGAGATATATGAGAGATGCCCATTGCATTTGAATAGATTCTTTCTTTTTCTTTGCTAACAGTGATTTATAGTATCTTTTGGGAATATAAAAAGGTTGTGGAACTGTCTGACAGTTGTCTCTCCCATATTGACCATACATTTTCATTAATCAGGTTCTGTCTTCAGCACAGTCTTTACTGAACCAGGGAGCCATCCCTTTATATCTAAAATTGCTAGGCCTCCTTTCTGTTCACCTCAGTGTTGTTGTCAGTACCAAAAGGAGCTGAGAATAACTTTCCAGGGCCTCTTGTTTATTATGTGATGCAATAATATGATTTTTAAACCACAAACATGGCGTTGAATTCAAGATAGTTGAAATCTCATCAGGCAGGTTTTCTGACCACTGCAGCCTTTCTGTGCCAATCATCATAATTGAATTAATAGGAATTGTATCTGGGAATGGATATTAATGTGAACCCCAGAAAGCTTGTCCACTTCTCACTGGGATTTTGGTAAGAGGGATGCCCACTTTGTTTTGTTTTAAGTGTTTTGTACTGCTGCACATCTTGGGGTCCCTCTGAACGTGCTCAGACCACCTTCTTTCTGCACAAATGGGCCCATTTCTCTCAGTATGGGAGGCAGGGTGGAGTTAGAATGAATAGGAAGAAAAATTACACCAACAGTTTAAACCTGGTGAAAAGATTAAAAAACACACTCCTTGCCTGAAGGCTTACATTCTAATAGACGGTAGAAGAAAAGGAAAAAAGGATATGTGTGTGTATGTGTGTGTGTTAATGTGGAAACCAACATTGCAGGCTCCGGAAATACCTCAGAATTGCAGCAAGGATAGATTCTAAAATCAATGCTGTTCTCATATTCATGTTGCAATATGCAAAAGATATCTTTTGAGCCTAGAACAAACAGAAGTAATACTGTAGGGTCCCCTACTGTGGGGAAATTGAAAACTTTAAAACAAAAGAGATAGGCCTTGTACAACATGAAATATATGCTATTCAAAGGATGCAAAACTACAGTTTCATTCTCTAGTAAGCTTCCTATCTAGAAGTTAATATGCAAAGAAGCAATACAATTTCACTTTTATCAGACAGTCTAAATCATGCAGTCCACAGGAGAATTCTTTTTTGCTTCCTACCAAATAACAATAATTCAGAGTAGCACAAGAGACATTTTTTAAAAAAACAAAAAACTAAACTAGCACTATATATATATATATCCCATACATACCATGTATTTCTGGTGCATTATCTCACACATTTGAAGAAGACTGTAATAAAACCCATTTTTCATTTAGAAAGAAATGAAGTAAGATGAAATTTCCATGACAAAAATATAAAAGAGGAAAATAATCTTGTCTTTTTGGATAGTATTATCACAGGCTCCAAATGCTAATGCAGTATGCGGCATCACTGCACAGGAACAAAGCACAATTATCAGCCTTGGTCCACTTGCAAAGGTGGGGCAGGCCTTGCCATTATGGAGGGTGGCACAGCTACCTTGGGCAGCAGTTAGAAGGAGACAAGGAGTGGCATCTCCAGCATACATACTGGAGGACAGAACTTGCAGGGCAATGGGAAGGCTGCATTCTTCACAAAGTTAGGCTCATGCCCTGCCACTGAGGTTCAAGTAAGATTCATTTTCCAGTCAGTCAATTGTTATATGTGGAATTGCGTACCCTCCAACATTGCACATGTGAAAACTGGGAAACATGATGTCAAGCAAGAGCAGAGTGTAAGTTGGTAAAACTTATTAATGAGAAATCACACACCAACTAGGGGAGACTGCAGGAGTTTGCTTTTGCCTGAGCCTGTTGGGAAACCAGCATAGTGGTTTGAGCATTGGACTATAACTCTGGAAACCAGGGTTTGCATCCTGACTTGGCCATGAAACCTCTTGCCTGACCCTAGGCAAGTTATACTCTCTCAGTTTCAGAGGATTGCAATGGCAAACCCACTGTGAAGAAACTTGCCAAGAAAACACCTTAGGGTTGCCATAAGTCGGAAATATCTTGAAGGCATATGACAACAACAAACTGGAAAGGGAAGAACTTGCCTATCCTCTCTCCTCCTGCTGAGTAAACTGAATCCAAATTTTGAGTCCAAAGTACAAGCTTTTGTACTTTGAGCTCAGTTTCTTCCAATTCAAGTAAGAAAAAACAACAGGAAACGTGGGAGGATGAAAGAAAAACTAGGACATTTTAAAAGCGGCTGAAAAAGTGGGATGACAAAGATTAAGCTGGACTGTTGCTGCAAATTGGGACTGTCCGCAAAATGTCCCTAAAAATTTGAATCATATAAGAGAGTTTATTTCACTACTCTTTGCAAAGCTTATAACAGCCTCATTCCCACTACGGTTTAAACTTGATCATGATTCGGTGTGATCTGGTTTAAACGACCACGGTGTCACGGCCAGCCATGAGGAGGACGAGGAGGAGAACTCGGCTTCTCAGGTACAGGAGGAACCTGAAGCTGTGCCAGGGCCCAGTTCTGCCCTGCTCTCCTCTCCCAGTCCCAGTAGATTTGCCTCAGCCAGACCCTAGCTCTGTGGGATCTTCTTCAGTGGATCCTGGGGCTCAGCAGCCCAGCCTTGCCCCAATAGAGGTTTCAGGCTTGGGAGACATAGAGCAGCAGGGCATTGAGGTTCCTACCTTCAGCCTGAGGAAATCAGAAAGGGTGTGCCTTCAACGTTCCAAAAGACTTACTGAGAAACACTCATTAGCCACTCAGCAGCTGTGATAAGGGAACTGGCGTGAGATATAAGACACGTGGCAGACACCGAGCTCCTTTATCAGAGTCTATTTGCTTCCATTAATGAAGGCTGCTTGCTCTGACTCCCCTGGATTCCTTGCTTCCTAGACCTCTGACTGCCTTTGAATCTTTAACCTCAGACCGGACTCATTGACCAACTGTCTGGCACTCTTGACCTCAGACTGGACTTGTAGAATTGCTCTCTGTAATCCTGAATTTTGGACTGGCTTGTGGCTTATTCTATTCAGATGTCAGCTGGTACTGTTGCCTGTGGAATTGCTTCTTGACAGCTTGGCGTGGTTTACTCTTGCCGAGCAGGCTCTTATCAGCCGTGTGAATGTGTGTTGGCAGCATTCCCGGACACACAGTTCCCACTTAACCTGGTTCAGAAAGAGGGGCCACGCTTTTGACCCATTTAACCTGTGTCAAAAAGACACTGTTTTTCCGCTGGGTCTTTTGGGCTGAATCGATTTATCTCAAAATAAATCGATTCAGCCCAAGTGGGAACCGTGTGGATTCAAATTTGCCTCGGCCTTCTCTGCTCCTGGCCTCCTTGCCTCCTCCCGGCCTTCTTTCGCCCCCGGTCCTTCTCCGCCTTTGGCCTCCTTGCCTTCTTCCCAGCCTCTCTGGCACTGGCCTTCTGGAGCAAACATAGTGAGAATCACGCTCGCTGCTGAACTGATTCCTGGATTTAGTTCAGAAACCCGATTTAGCGTTAAGTGAGAATGAGGCCAAAAAGTTACTTTTTGAACTACAACTCCTAGAAATCCTTGCTCACATATATTAAAATAACAGAGTACATTCATAGATATTAGCTAAAGGTTTACAATGTTGCTATTATTGTTTTGTATTACTGATTAAAAGTGTTTTTTAAAGGTTTACATGCAGCTTTAGTAGTTTTGTCTGTGCCTGCTTGTTAATAGTAAATCTATATATGAGGTTACAGAGAAAGAGTCTGTCTTTTAGCAGGCTTTGTAACTCCTTTGTCAGTTTTTGATCTGCAAAAATATTCCACCAATTATTTATACCATGCACCTATTGGTATACTGTTAACTTTTTTTAGTAGTCTTCCCATGAGGTTGTTCCAGACAGAGACAGAAAGCAGGATGGTCCTATGAGCACTGCTGAAAGACCAGCTCCTGCAGACTCTTTCCTCAACTGTTACTAGACTGCCATTCCATCAACCTGTTGCAGAGATGTGAAGCAGGCTTTTCCATCAGCCCTGCTGCAAGGCTAACGTTGTGAGGTTCCTGCAGTCCCTGAACTCTTTCCACTTCACGTGGTCATTGAAAGACCTGCTGTATAAGACTTAGCACCCGAATCTACTTTTTTCTTTTCCCTCCTAAGGCCATTTTCCTTTTTGTCATGTCTTTCAGATTGTAAGCCTGCAGGCAGGAACTGTCTTGTTTTACTGACTATATGCTTCAGTGGCAGAGGAAGGCAGAAATGCTTTTAATAAATAATCAAATAAAACTTGTTGAGTGAGAAGATGAATTTTACAATGCAACAGTTCATGCTTCATGCAAAAATGGAAAGCAAAATAAGCCACATCCGCCCCAAAGCTCTATTCCTAAGGGACAGTGATTAAGCAGAATGCACTCCTTCATAAGCAGTGAAGACTCTAGCATGTTTTGGCTCGTAAATTTAGTGGCAGCAGGCATCGTAATGTTTGTTTTTGCCCTTTATACTGGAAGTGATCGAGTAGATACTGGATACAGATAGTGACTTTCTGTTCTATTTCCAGGCATCTGTCACATTGTGTGAGGCTGCTTTGCATTGTCAAAATGACATTGAAAGACATAACCCAATGCAAAAAAAGGGCCTCAAGCATTGTAAGAGTGACATGGCATGCTCTAAACAATATTTGCTGTTTGTGGATCAGGTACTCCTTCAAAACTGGTGTTTAGGATGATCCTTAGATAATTCAATAAATGTGCTTTTCCAGCAGTAACAATGGCAATGTGGGTTAATATTTGCTGTTTAAGACAGATGGCATGAAAATGCAAAAGGAAAAGTTAAGATTCTAAGTATGTTTTGAGACCAGTTATTGAAGTGCCCATGGAATGCCTGTTGAAGCCCAACATCTAAATCATATATGAAATAATTAAATAGTGTTCACCATAAATAATGTGTCTGCATCATATATGCTTACTTGTGGCTAATATATTAATTTGTTCTTCCTATTTGCTGTTATGTCACCATTGGGATTAGACTAAAAATTGGGGGTGTGGGAGGGAGAACAGCAACAACAAAAGAATCTGATGTCTGGCTTCCTTCTTATTTGGTCAGAAAGTGTACCTTTCAGATGCTGTAATATTTGTTTCCCATCTTCCTTGGGTATAGAGGAGGATACTTTGTATATGGTAACCAGCATGGTGTAGTGGTTTGGGTGTTGGACTAGGGGCTCTGGAGACCAGGGTTCTTCACCAATGAAACCCACTGGATGACCTTAGGCAAGGCATACTTTCTCACCCTCAAAGGAAGGCAATGACACCCCCCCCCCCGAACAAATTTTGCTAAGAAAACCCTGTGAGCGTTTCACCTTCAGGTTGTCATGAGTTGGAAATGGCTTGAAGGCACATAACAACAAGCTTTGTATATGAAATGGGCTCTACCTATCTTAACCTAGGGCTAGAGATGAGCAATGAACAAGGTGCTTTAGCAATTGAAGGAAGTAATAGTGCCACTCTGTTCTACTTTGGTCAGGTCTCACCTGGAATACTGTGTCCAGTTCTGGGTACCACAATTCAAGAAGGGTATTGACAAGCTGGAGCATCTCCAGAGGAGGGTGACAAAATAGTGAAAGATCTGGAAACCTTGCCCTATGAGGAGCAGCTTAGGGAGCTGGGTATGCTTAGCCTAGAGAAGAGAAGGTTACGCGTGACATGATAGCCATGTTCAAATGTTTGAAGGAATGTCATATTGAGGATGGAGCAAGCTTGTTTTCTGCTGCACCAGAGACTAGGACCCAGAGAAATGGAGTCAAGCTACAGGAAAAAAGATTCCATCTAAGCATTAGGAAGAAGTTCCTGATGGTAAGAACTGTTCAGCAGTGGAATACACTGCCTTAGAGTGTGGTAGAGTCTCCTTCTTTGAAGAGTTTTAAATAGAGCTGGATGGCCATCTCTTGGGAGTGCTTTGATAGTGCATTCCTATTCAACAGGAGTTGGACCGGATGGCCCTTGTGGGCTCTTCCAGCTTTATAATTCTGTAATAGCTTGGATTTGCACTACAAGTGAGACTAACCTCTCACAGCCACTTCTACTCAGATCTGCAACAAAAATGAGACACACCCAGAAAGGAAATTCAGTTGCTATTGCCATTTAGGCCTATTCCTTAAAGAGACAGGTCCTGCCTACTGCAGATATTGTAGATGCGTATTTTCATTATTAGTTTTTCAGAAAACAAACTAGATGAATATATTAAATAAATCTTGACTACTACAAATTTCTTTTCCATCCTGCCTTGCCAACTCTTCTAGTTTGCCATCACAAGCAGGCAGAGGAAACAGGATGTTTCTTGAATCTTTGAATGTTCACAATGACTCAAGCATTTGATGTGTTTCCAGTTGTGCATGCCTGAAGTTTGAACCTCTCCAGTGGTCAGATCCCACCTTCAGAAGAATATGGCATATGACAACATGAATTATGCCTTGCTGCTTTTTCTCTTTGCCTATTTTTCGGAATAATATTATCTGAATTTTGAAAGTGGATTTCTCCAAGTTTTCTTTTGCTGCAAAAGTTTTGTGAGGGGAAAACACACACACACACACACACCTAGATACTTCAAGAAAACCAGTTCACTGTCAGAAAATATATCTGAGGAAACTGTGCCTGAAGAAAATCTTCAGAAGTGTCAGCACTCATGACAATATCTGTTCTTCCTGCGTTCATAGGTGTCCTGTGTGTGATGTGTCATAATTTGAAAGGAAAAAGAAATGGTTTCATTTCTGTTGCAGAGAACCCTGCACCCAATATAACCCTAGTTCGGTTCTGGTTATTTAAAATACTCTTCAACTTGCATTCATGGAAGATAATGATGTCTGAGGAGAGACATAATATTCCAGATGTATGAGGTATAGAGTGTCGGTGCCTAAGGGTGTGGGGGTTCTTTTGGATAACGCCACAGCTGTCCATAATAGACAATTTGCCTCCTACTCCATAGGCTCTTTTCAAACCATTTCCAAAACAGTTTCAGTGGACCCTTGTTATACGCTGGGGTTTGGTTCCAAGATCCCCCGTGTATAACAAAATCAGTGTATGCTCAAGTCCCATTAGATATAATGACATAGCAAAATGGTGTCCCTTATAAAAAATGGAAAAGGTAAATTTATACTTTTTTGGAACATTTTCAAACCGTGTATGCTTGAATCCGTGTATAAAAAATCCGTGTATAAGAAGGGCCGACTGTTGTTGTTTTTTGGAAAATGGAACTGGAAAACCCAATCCCTTCTATGAAGAAGAGAATGACTGATTTAATTGCTCTATGTTGTGCTGTTGCAGATATCTAGTGACCATTACATCTCTGGACCCACTTTCCCCCTGCTTTCTATTTCTGGAAGATTTTGGGAACTGTTATTAATAGGGGATGTTTAAAATAATTTGTTGAAAGATTTTAATTATTTCCTTGTTTCCTGTTTTTATCTTGACCTTTTAACCAAAGGACTGTTAAGGCAGCAAGAATAAATGCCTCTTTATTTATCTTATTTCATTCTCATTACTTTCCCTTTGTACGCAATTATTATGAAACAGTAGTAAGTCATGGAACAAATTAAGAAAACTAAAATTAATCAACTCATTACAATATTGAAAAGGGATCCAAAGTATGCTTAATCTTAACAAAATCTATCCCCAAACAAAACAGCACCAAATCCTTGTGCAGCCAGTTGTGGGTCAGGCTGGATGATATGCACATCACAGTGACAGTACTACCCACTAAGAGTGACCCTGTATCTTACTTCACAGAGGATGCTCCTCTGTTTGGCAGCTGCAGGGTGGACCTTGGATGAGGATGGGTAACCCCGCCCCCCAAGTAGTGGAATAAGGGGGCAAATTACAATCAACGAAATCTGAGATTCCATCCAGTCCAAAGTGATACAGGCCAGGAAGGTCAAGTGAAAGAATCATGATATTGGAAAGGATTGAAAAGTCTTCTTATGTGCATTTACGTCAATTTGGACTTATGGTGACTGTGTCATAGACTTTCTTAAAAGGGGGATTGCTATTGCCTTTTGCTAAGACTGAGAAAGCGTAACACAACCAAGGTCACCCTGGGGCTTTCCATGGCTGAATTAGGATTTGATCCCTGGTATAATAATAATAATAATAATAATAATAATAATAATAATACCGCTTTTCCTACGATCAAAGCGGTTTACAGCATACATATGCATATACAACAACAAAGCAAGTAACCAAAAAAAAAAAAAACCCACTCTGCTTCTCTCCCCTCAAGATGGTGGTCGGGGGGAGGGCTCTTCAACTTGGCAGGCAGAGGCCTGTTGTTTCTGGAGTCCTAGTCCAAGAATCAAACCACTACATCATGCTGGCTCTAAAGTCTTTTGTTCTGTAGTATCACCATCCTAAGTATCAACACATATAGTGCCATGCAAGCTGTTGCCTTTAACCCAAATCTGCACTAGGAGATAACATGTACAGCTTTGCATCTCCCCATTCTCTTCCTCCTCTTTGGAAATATGGCATATTCACATCAACATGTGTCCCTTGTTCTTTGCTGGCAGAGGAACAGAGAGAGGGTCGCTTGTTGGCATGGAAGCCGGAAGCTGTTCTGCTACTTAGAGAAACTATGCACAGTACAATGAAGGATTGGGGATTCCACGCTCTCTTTATGGAGGAGCCTGCGGCACTGAATCAGTACAAGTAACACAATAGGCAGCTCATGTTCCTGCCTGGAGGATCAGTCTCCACAGTCTTAGTGCATGCTGTTTGGAAATGTAATTTGTGTGTGTGTGTGTGTGTGTGTGTGAGAGAGAGAGAGAGAGAGAGAGAGAGAGATTGGCCCTATCTTATGCTGACTCTTCTTAGTAGTTTATCATATGGGGACCTATGTGCTTGCATCCTGGAAATGACTGAAATGCTTGCATCTTGGATAAACGCACAATTGTGCTAATGATTTTTACACACAGAGCACAACAAGGCATTAGAAGCATATTGCCAACAGGAGAAAGTGGGTAGAAAGCGTATTTGGTTTTCACAGGGATGTGGACAAATCCTATTGTTTTTTCGAGCACGCACACAGAAGCAGTAGTTGCATCACCAGAAATGATGCGCAAATCTGTCATTTCTCCCTGGGAGAGTGGTGGGGGTCTCCTTCTTTGGCAATCTCTGGATGGCCATCTGTGACAGGGGGTGCTTCCATGGCAGTTATAGTGATGTCAAACTGGATCATTCCTGCAGTGCAGATCCTAACTTGGCGAGGGACTGGCAGGGAGGCACAAGCTGTGGGGCAGAGACACATTGAATGGCAAAGAGAGGGAGGCAGCCCTGTAGCCAGATGTTCCTGCATGGCAGAATGGAGTTGGTCTGGATGGGTCTCTGCAGTGTGCAGAAGCCCAAGCAAAAGCAAGGAGCAATCCTTCACTCTGCGCCTGCAAGGTGCTCCTGCAAGCCAGGGGGGACCCAGCTGATGGGTGCTTCCAGCCCAAGGGAAGGAGAACAGGCCTTCTGCTTTGGGACCAAGCCCTGGCAAGGGACTGATGTAGGAACTGCATTCCTTCCTCCTTGACCCTGGTGGGTCTAGTCTGAGCCACAAGCTCAGACTCGGGGCAGGCATCCTCAGTTTCTAGGACAAATCCTCCATTTTGGCCTTCTGTTCCAGGAGGAATTCCAAGAGGTCCTCTGTGAGAAAAAACATTCTTTGCCCCGAAGCTGTGTTCAACTGGGCACAACAAAACCAGGAAGTAAACTCGCCCCAAAGAATAATCGGAAATCTGGCAACAAGTAAAATCTCATGAACAAACCGCAAATATCTTTCACACTGGAGCACTTGCACAAAGAAAGTGAATTAGTGATTGAAATAGAAATTAAAACATGGTGTTTTACTGAAAATGCCCATTTCATGATTCTTGACACTTTCTGTTCAGATTCCATGCAGTTTGCACGCAATGTCATCTGAAAACCATTTGCGCAAGTGTGCCTATGTGGTGACCCCATGTGGCTCTTACTCCCAGTTACAGCCTAATATGTTGGATAACCCTGGGTTCTATCCCATCTAACCTTCCAATTTTCCCTGTGTGATAAAGTCCATACATTTGGTATCAACACACACTTTGGATGATCTGGAACGTTTAGGATGATGTACAGTATGGGACGGTGAAAGTCTCTAAGAAAGAATTCCCATCATGTTCACAAAGTGACAATTCTGACATCTAGTTGTTGATTTTTTAGGAGGATATCCAATGGTGCTTAAATTGCTTTCAGCCTGGTTGAAATGAAGAGTTGCAGTGTCCACATGGCAACACTTCTTGAAGGGCCTTTGCTCTATAATTCCCTGACCTGTATGTCACAATGATAAATCTTACTATAGAACCGGATATGCTCTATTCTTCTCTTTCTTCTTTGTTCTCCTTCTGTCTCAAAAAACATAGATTAAAGCAAGCTGGATGTGGTGTTGCTGTTGCATTGTTACTGCTTCGTGATAACTGTTTAAATCAAGACAGCCACTCCTTTGGACTTGTGATCAAAGCCTGGATCTAATCTTGAGCTCGAAGAGAGGAGAATCCAACCACAGAATGTTATTTTAAAAACAGATGCTGTGCTCCTAGGGTCCGGCCACCGGGTGGAAAGCAACTTGGAAAAGTCTGAGATAAAAAAAGATGAAGATAAACAAACAAATAACTAGTACAAAGGTTAAAATATAATTAACATATCAATAAAATAAAAAGCAATTAAAATAGACCATTACAAAAAGAACGACAAATATAAATAGCACAGCACACGAAAGGCTATGCAGTAAGCCTTCAAAGGCCTTCATGGTCCTGCCAAAGCAAAAAGGCTTCACTAGCCTATGAAAAGATAGTAAGGAGGGTCCCAATGTAACCTCTCTAAGAAGTAAGTTCCATAGCCTGGGGGCAGCTACTGAGAAGGCCCTCTCCTGCATTCCCACCAGATGTCCCTGTGAGGGTTGTGAAACAGAGAGAGAAGGGCTTCCCTAAACATTCTTAAGACATACCCAGGTTCATATGAGGACACATGGTCCTTCAGATAACTTGGGGCACATTTGCATCGCAGAATTATAGCATTTTGATTGCACTTGAACTATCATGGATGCACCCACTGAATCTTGCTGGGGCTTGTAATTTGGTCAGAGGCACCAGAGGAGCTCCCTGGCTATGGATTTTGAAGGCCCATCCTTAAATGGAAAACCTCGGGATCTCATAATAAAGAACTGTGGCAGTTAAACTGGAATAATAGCGGTAAAATTTCATAATGAGAACAAGGCCCAGGACCTGAGTCAAACAAGATTTTGCAGATCATAACTAGTGCTTTGAACTGTGCCTGGAAACAGACTGGAATGTTCTAACCATGAGATAGGAATAAACAGTCAGAGGGTGGTTAAGAGGTCAAAGAGACTACTGATTGTACAGTCAGCCATTCTTATACATAGATTTTTTATACAGGGATTCAAGCATCCATGATTTGAAGATGTTCAAAAAAAAAAGTATAAATTTCAAATATCTAACCTTGATTTTCCATTTTTTTTATAAGGGACACCATTTTGCTATGTCATTATATTTAATGGGACTGGAGCATCCACAGATTTTGTTATACACGCAGGATCTTGGAACCAAACCCCAGTGTATAACAAAGGTCCACTGTAAAACAATTTTGTGTAGCATCTGTGTTCTTGAACCTTCTTTTTCTTCTATATTGTATATACACACACACACACACACACACACACACAGAGTCTTAGTAGATGAACTATCCAAAATGTTGATGTCTTTGAATTCCTCTACCTGCTCTCTTTAACCTTTGTATCCACAGATTCTGCATCCACAGATTCAACCATCCATGGCTTGAAAATACTGAAAACAAATGTAAATTCCAAAAAGCAAATCTTGATTTTCCTATTTTATATAAAAGACACCATTTTACTATGCCATTGTATATAATGTTATTTGAGAACTCATATCCACATGGGGGTGTGTGTCTGTATTTCCTGAAACAAAACCGCAGCAGATACCACAGTCCCAATGTACCATCACATTTTTGCGCGCATATATATATATATATGTGGTTAGTAACATTTTTGCTGGCCATGATTAGACTTTATGAAGATCAGGAAAGTAAATATAGGCTGTATAAGCACTGAATGTCTGAATTCTTCATGCGTCCCTTGAAAATGAACCATATTACCTTTCCGACAGCTTTACATCTATCTCTGTCTGCCAGCCTGTATCCATCTGAGTGATTAACAAACAGACCTTAATAGATGAAATGGAAAAATAATTCAGCTTCTGCTTTCTTCACTTACTGAAAACAAAAATGAACAGCATCCAAAATGGTTGCCAACGTTCTTAGTGGTTTTTAGTGAGTGAAGAAGGCCAAAACTTAAACCTTTTTGCTAATTTATATTTATTACGTTCTGTTTGTTAATCACATACACACAAGCACACACAAATGCACACATATATTAGGGATTAACAGCATCCTTCTGAGAGCCAGAACAAACTTGTCAGAGGTGCTATTTGTTTGCTTTTAAGTCAAGCACACATATATAATATTAATATATGTGCACACATACATAAGTATATGTAAGTGTGCAAAACAAACTTTAGCTCTCAAGGTTCACAGGTACTGTAATCCACACTTTAAAAAAATGTGGGTGAGGGAAGGACAGCAGAAGCTTCCATTACAGCCTTTATATTTTGTTACAAGTGGGTAGAAAACACTTCACTGTTGTTGCTTGCTTTCAGGTACTTTGCAGAAAGGAGAAGTGTTCTTATCTTTTCTAGCTAAAAATAGGTATATCTTCTAATGACAAACTTCATCCCCCCCAAAGCACTATAAAAGTATACTTTTATTTTGTTCACCCAGATTCACCCTGACTCACTTCTGAATTACAGTGTACAAATGGTTAAAGGAGAGTCAGCATGGCATCGTGGTTGGAGCATTGCACTATGACTCTGGAGACCAGGATTCAAATCCCAGCTCAGCCATGGAAACCCACTGGGTGACCTTGGGAAAGTCACATTCTCTCAGCCTCAGAGGGAGGCAATGGCAAACTCTATCTGAAGAAACTTGTCAAGAAAACCCCATGATGCTTTAGGGTTCCCATAAGTCAGAAACAACTGGAAGGCACAAAAGGCACACAACAACAAAAACAACATAGAGGTCGAGGGGGGAGGGAGGCATCAATAATTTTTATGACAACTGGATTATATTGATCAGTTTCCTGAAAATGTGATATAAAACTTGAGTTGATGTATTGCAACACCATGAATGAGAGACCTCGGTCAACCCATCCTTCACTGTCCTGCCCAGATCTTGAAGATGTGGCTTCTCTGATTAAATCTCTCCATCTGATATGTGATCTTCCTCTTTTTTTATTGCCCTCCACTTTACCAAGCATTATCGTCTTTTCTAGTAAGTTCTTTCTTCTCATGATATGGCTAAAATATGACAACCTCAGTTTAATCATCTTTGTTTCTAGATTGTTCAGGCCTCATTTGCTCTGGGACCCATTTATTGGCTTCTTTAGCAGTCCATGATATCCACAGAACTCTTCTTCAGGACTACATTTCATATGCGTTGATTTTCTTCCTATCAGGTTTTTTTCACTGTCCAGCTTTCACAACCATACACAAAGATGGGGGAATATTATGGCATGGACCATCCTAACTTTAGTATTCAAGACACATTTTTACACATCAGGATCTTGTCTAGTTCCTTCCTAGCTGCCCTTCCAAGTCTTCTTTTGATTTCTTGAGTGCAGTCTCCACTCTGATTGATAACTGAAACCAAGCATGGAAAATCTTATACTATTTCACTGTTTACATTGTGTACTTTAAAATTATGTAGATACTTCCTTCACTGTCCAACAATCCTGAAATGGCCATGTGGTGTATGTGTGTGTGTGGGGGGGAGAGGATATGTAGCCTTGTGATAGAGGGCTAGCATCAGGAGATGCAGCTAAGGAGACAGAATAACATAAGACACATAATATCCTGGTGCAGAATTCTGGCCCTAGGTTTCTTTCATGCTACACAATTATAACACTCGATGCCACTTTAATTATCGTGGCTCCATCCTAAGTAATCACGGGGTTTGTACTTTTGTGAGGTTTCAGAGCTCTCTAGAAGAGAGAATTATAAATATCTTACAAACAACAAGAAAACAAAAACCCAGGTTTCCATAGGATGGAGCCCTGGCCATTTAAGTGGAATCACAGTGGGCTTTTCGTATCTACTAGAGTTTGGTTCCAGGACCCCCTTGTTGATACCAGAATCCATGGATTAAAGTGCCATTCTGTACAATGGGGTAATAAAATGGTTTCTCATATATATAAAAAAGGCATAATCAAAGTTTTCTTTCTGGATATTTTTGAGGTAATATTTTCAGGCCATGGTTGGAAGAATCCATGAACCTGTGGCAATGTAGGACTGACTGTATAATACTATAATTGTGAAGTGTCAATGAATTCTTAGGCTCTTGTGCAAAGAGCTGAGTGCATGAAGGCTGGAAGATGGTATCAGTGGCAAGTCTGAGTTCCTTGGGGGAATATTATAAATCAAGGGGACTTTATTCAAGTGAATGGTGTGACCACCTGGCTGTGTTTATATTGTTTCAATACTCAACACTTATTGGAGGCAACTTTAAAGCTCTAAATGAAAATCCTGCTTGGCACCCTATTACTTAGTTATGGTGTAAGTTAGACTTGTGACCGTGCTTTCCATTCTCTCACAAATATATATATTAAAATCAAATTACCCACATAATTGTGGCAAAGACCCAGTTCCTGTCCCTGGCTAACTCCACCCACTGCGTTAAACCAGTAATTCATAGGATTTCCAAGCTCTTAACCAAACACCTATCTGGGTTGCTTTCAAACATATGAACAGCATCCTACTTTTCCTTGAGCTTTCACAACAGTATTTTGAACATTGCTTGACCCCCTCCCCCTGCTTTTAAATTTATTTTTAACCCATCTGGAGTCTCGGAAGGCATCTCTTGTCAGTCCAATTTGCATGCTCTACATGGGCATATTGGAAACTCTTTGCCCTTATTAGCAAACACAGCCAGCCATTTCCTTAAGTGTTCCTGGCTGAAAAGCATCCCTGAGTGCCACAGAGAATTAAGACTGTGAAGGGTATGAGGCTTGTGTGCGTGTCTTTTGCAGAAACGTAAAACTTTCCCCCTTCTGCACTCCTTTTCAAGTCTTTGTGACTGACTTCACAAAGGCCTTTTCGAAAGAAGATAGAGAAGACACAGCTTCTGCTGCTTGCCTGGGCTACCAATGTTAACCAGAGAGCAGGGGGTCAATTTTTCTTTTCCCCTCCCTCCCTTCCTTCCTTTCCTCCTCCTTCTCCTCTTTCTTTGTTGCTGGAGAAACAGGGAATGCATCCCCTGCCCTGCCCACTCCATCCTTGGAGGAGCAGACGCCAATGCCGCTGAGATAAAGGAGAACAAAACTGCTGACCTAGGTTGCCATGCAAGGCCTCGAACTACAGCCCAGCAAGAGCAAAAGGGTCTGATAGGCTGCAGGATTAAGTCTGCTTATCTATTTTTCTGGATTTCACTTAGGATTTAGTCAGAATTTCCTGCATCTGCATCAGCAAAAAGAAATGCCTATTCCAGGGGATTTTAAAGGGTCAACAATAGGCCATGGATGTTTTAAACATATATTTCAGAGCCTTTGTAAGCTCCTGAAAATGTATAGGAGGGAATCGGCTTCAGGAAATAGTTTCTTGGCTTACCCAAAAATGTCAAAATCAGCAGGGCAATCTTTTAATTAAGTCCTTCCCCCAACCCTTTGCTCACTGCTTTTTCAGCACCAGTAATACCCTTGGTAGAATTGATGTGCTTCTGCTATCACAGTCCATTCATTTTCTCCACATGGCAACTTCCCTCTCCCCAGAAAACAAACTTGCTTTAAAGTCAATGGGACTAAGCCCCTATTGATTTCTTTGGTGCTGAATCAACCCCTGAGACTGTGGCTCTTTAAACTCTTCCCTTTCTGAGATTTCAAGGCATTTATTTGCTGCTTTACAGTTTGCAGGAGGGGGAACTAGTAATCAAAGTGGCTGCCATACAAACTGCATTGCTCATACAATATTCTGTTTTCATTTGTTTGGCGGCCCGAAAGGTGTTGGTGAATAGCAGATGATCTATCAGCCTTGCTTGAGTTTCATAAGAACGGAAAGCTGTACTGAATATAGACTATCCGAGTCAGGAGAGTAGCTATACAAATGAGTGCATTGCCTTCCCCACAGAAATATTCTTTCCCACAATGAAAGTTTATTTCAGTCCCCAAATTTCTAGCATTGCAGATAACAAGAAATTGGAAACGATTCACATCTAGAACTCATATATATAGAACTCCCTTGGTAACTCTGCCTGCCACTTTTCTTTGGCTCATCTTATCACTGTTTACTGGGGCTCCCAACTCATGAATGATAGTAAAGTCCAAACAGGCAAAGGTACCATCAACATTTTATTTATGCTCTCTTAAAACTTGGAATCTCAGGAATTGTACACAGGAGAATGAGCAGGCTCTCTATTCTTTTTTAGGCTATTCTATTAACATGGACAAAATAATAAATCCATATACGTATGCACTTCATTTAGGGAGGAACATAAACATTTCGTCATCTAGGCACGTTTCATGTAAGGCATCACATTTCCTACATCATATTCCATCATATTAATCAAAGCAAGCATTCACTAAGAGGTAAATGGCTTTCCAACCTCCCACCCAGTGAAGCAGGAGCCTTGTCACAATTCCTTTTGGCAGTCTTGTTTGCTAGCAAGAGAGGACTAGAAAGTTTATTCTACTTATGCCTCAATTGCCAATCAAAGAGACCTATTTCACCAGAACTGGCTGTTGGCTATTAAGGTGGATTTGGGGATTAGACCAGGGGATATTGCATAGTTACATAACTAAGTAACCAGTGTAGAGACTATCAGCTGTTGTTTTTGCTGCTGCTGCTATTATTATTATTATTATTATTATTATTATTATTATTATTACTACTACTACTACTACCACTACAACTACTGCAGCAACAGATGCATTTTGGATCCTGCCCACCAAACAATTCTGATGGGTGTGCTTTTGAAATGTTATTCTTCTACCAGACAAAGAAGAACCTCTTTGGATTAACAGTCCGTCTAAAAGCTGAAATAATTTAAGACATCACATTAAAATGCCATTCCAAGTTGAAAGAATCCATTAAAACTTTTATAGAGCTTTTTGCATTGGTTTCCTCCCTCCACTCTCTCTGGTACATTTTGTTCCAGGTATATGGAGCACCTGTCTTACAATATTCCCCCTCATGCATTTTGGTAATGAATGCTTTACTCTCAGTTTAAAATGTACCTTTGAAAGCTTTATTTCATTTTTCGGGAATCAAAAAATAAAATAAAATAAAATAAAATGCACTGATTGTTCTTCCCTCCTCCAAAGGATAGCAAATTTTTTTTGTTTCTTTTGGTGATAACAGTTTCTTCCTAATCGTAATCTGTTTATTTGTATCTTCAAATCATTGGTGCTTATTCACACATGCATGTTCGTAGTTAGATAGAATGTAATATATAATGATCACTTCTTTTGTGTGAATAGGTCCACACAAATCTCATCATCTCTAATGACAATGGTTTTGAATGGAATGAGCTCATAAACTTGACTGTCAGTTATGCCTAAGGAAACCATATGAAATTCAAGTCACTAGGTGACTTGAAGGCTCATATACACACAGACACACACACACACACACAGCAAGTACAGAACAATCAAGAAATATATAGGCCTGTTACAGACTGCCAAAATAAAGCTGCTTCAGGTCTCTTTAGAGGTATGCTATTTAAATGACGCATGGGTCCTAAGAGTCCAGAGTTCGCACCAAAGCCACACTCTATTCCTAAGCACCAGAGTGCAGCTTTTGGTGCAGCTTCCGGATTCTTAGGATGCATGTATCATTTAAATAGCATACCTCCAAAGAGACCCAAAGCAGCTTTATTTTGGCAGTCTGTAACAGGCCACTGACAGCAAACCAGTCTTCAGAGTGACATGGCATTATTTCCTTTCACTAAAGCTTGAAAAAGTCACTTTTGGGACTACAGCTCCCAGCATCCCCCAGATCCCCCCAGACAGTAGCCATGCTGACTGGGGCATCCTAGGAGTTATAGTGCAAAAAACAGAAAAAAACAAACAAAACAAAACACTTTTCTAAGTTTTCTAAACCTTTTTCAGTGATTCTCTGAGATTGCTTAGGCTGATGGATAAGGATTTGCCCAAGGCTACCAAGTGCACTTTATATATCAAATGGCTGCTACAATGGTGTTACATTGGTGTCCCCCCATTATTTACATTAATACATGTTTAAAGGATGCATCAACCAATCATTAAACACTATACTGTATCTTGGAGGAAACAATAGGGGCCTCCTTAGTGTGTGTTCTGAAGACCTTAGTGTCTAGCCTTCATCTTTTCCATTTTTTTTACCGTGCAAATCACCAGTGCAATACTGTACTGGGGTATTCACATAGCAAGCATGAGCACTTAGCAAAGCAAGGGTGGAAACTGAGGCTCTTCAGATGCTGATGAACTACTATTTCTGTCATTCTTTACCACTGGTCAGATTACCAGGGCCTGGTGGGAGTCCAACAAGATCTGGAAGGTCATAGGTTCCTCATCCCTGCTGTAAAGTGTGAACCTCAGTGGGCACATTGCTATGCTTTCACTTTTCTGAAAGGACAAAGTCTGTATTATTTTATGAGCAAGAGGATTTCTTTACTTTTATTTTTTGTAGCCTCTCTCAGCATGAGCAAGAGGGCTCGGCTACAAATAAGGAATTATTTATAGCAAAGGTTGTACAAAACCCGCTGGACCTTCCATTATCCTCGGAAGGGGGACTGGGAGGTATTTCAGGTCAGATGGCAACGTTCATGTCAGGTTGAGACACAACAATTGGGCCATTATCTGTTGCTGTAGCAATTGTGAGATCCTTGAACAGTGCAGGAGGGCTGTTGCTGTGGCAGAGACGGAATGATTATTTGTACATGACAGTCATGGAGATTTCTGCTTGCCCTTTCCCACATGAATATAAATAAAAGTGATGGAGATCATAAACAGATTGAAAGACCATTGGGTAAGGTGAGGTGACTTAATCAGGCAGCATATTTTGCGTGTCATGAAATGGCAGCCAATTTAAAGTCTATAATTTGCCACAATTATATTTCTGATGTCAGGTTTTGAATAGATTTCTTGCCTTTTTTGTGCCAAAATAAGCTGGCTGCCTTTAGGCACTTTGCACCTTGATTTGGCTGGGTGGAAAGCAGCACTGGTTGCACTGCCTGAGGACTCAAACCAATCCCTTTCAAAGGGGAAAAAAGATTGCTGGGGTGGGGCAGGGGGTGCCGATTTTCCGTTTAATGTTCCAGTTATGTTTTTATTGTGCTGTTAAGTCTACTCTAACCTATTATAAACTTAAATGACAATAACCTTAGGAACAACAAACCAACAAACAAACAAACAATTAAATTTATAGTTTTTTGTGGGTTTTTTGGGCTATGTGGCCATGTTCTAGAAGAGTTTATTCCTGATGTTTCACCGGCATCTGTGACTGGTATCTTCAGAGAATAATTAAATTATGTGACACAGCTGTTGCAGCTATCATAATCCTATCGCAGTCCTTGAGTGTATGTAAAATTATAGGCCATCATGTAGCAATAAACTTATGAGACTAAAAGTTTACTTAATTCAATATAATATTGCTTTTGAAAGTTAAACAATGGCGATTTAGGCTATCATTTTTCCTAGTACCTCTTGGTCTATCAGAGCTTGGCGATATCCATTTTGGTTCTTCCTTGGGATGCTTTGTGGAATATTGGTTCTGCTCTGCAGTGAATAGAAGCAAGTCTAGTTACTTACTGCTTTTTCTGGAAAACTGAATCACACTCTAAGGTTTGCTAGGTGTTGAATTCATCACCGCCCTTCCAGATGGTTATTTGATCATTCTGCATAATGCCAAGCACCAAAATGTCTCATGAAAAATGGGATGCGATGATAATGGTAGCAACTCCTTCATACAAGGATGGTATGTATGAAGTTACAGTAGCCAAAGTGTTTGGAGAGAATGGACTTTGAAATTCCTTCCTTCCTTGATGTATACACAGAGACAGCACCTGCCCTAAAGGCTTACAATCAGTCAGGGACGTAGCTAGGATTTTAGGAAGGGGGGGTCCAGACTAAGTGCCACCATTATAATGGGGCTTGAGTGCGGCGGCGCAGCAGCACACACCATTCATTTTTCTAATGGAAGGGGGGGGCCCGGACCCCCAGACCCCCCCCCCCCCCCCCCACCCCCCAAAAATGGGGGTTTCTACCCTCCGGTTTACAATGTCGGGGGGGGGGACCAAAAGGGAAAGGGGGTTGTGTAGGAAAAGAGAAAGGAAGAAAACTCAGGCATAATTCCCTGATGCATTAGGTTGCTCTGCCTGATGGAATGGTTGTGAGGCAAGTTAGGGAAGTGGATTTTTGGAGGCTTGATGACTGTGCTTTTCATCTCTTCCTTTCTATAGTCTGGCATATGCACTGTATTTCCAAAGGTAACTGGTGGGCATTAAGCCCAGGACTGTTGCTTACATCAGGGTCTTATGGAGCTATCCACAAATGGCCAAACAAAAAGTATTGTCCAATGGAATGTATTTTGATATCATGAATCCTGATCCGCAAGACTTAAAATAAAAAGCAGGTGACCAAGTCTATTACCAAGTGGAAACTAGAATGCATTTCAATATATTGTGATAGAAATTCCTAATCATTCATTTTAGTATGGCCAACTATTGTAGGAGTGTCTACTTTGAGTTCACTGTTTGCCCTCAATTATTCTTTCTGTTGCTATAATCAGGGTATTGGATGCTTCAGCATAGAAAGCACCCCAAAACAGCATTTTGTAACCCCACAGAGGATTTTTTGTTTTAAAAAATGATTTTTGAACTGGCATTTTAGGAGAAAAAAGAGTGTGGGAGATCTCTGTGGGAGGTTAAGATGTCATTGACCTCATAAGGATTTCACTTTCACATACAAACATGAAATAACACTGGAAGGAAAGAAATTATTTTAGCTCAAGGGCAACTCATTTGTGTGCTAAAGAAGCCCTCCAGTCTTGCAGTAGGAACTAAAAGGCCATTAAAGGGTGCATGATTAAACTAGGGAGTTTATTACATTGCCTTTTCCTGTCCTTTCCTCCTGGGCTAGGTGTGGGATGAAAACTTTTAAATGTGGATTTTATCACACACCTTTGTGCCCAGGCAGGAGACATTCTGTACCCAATCATGGCCTCCCATACCCAATCTGGATTCCTCCCACATCTTGAAAGAATGGGAAAATCCCATGCTTTCAAAAAGTGCAGGAGAAGTGTGGAACGGGTACAAGATGCCATGATTGGGTACAGGATGCCTCATGTCTAGGCATGGAGATGTATGATGAAATCAATGTTTAAAAACATTCATCCCACATCTAGGTCGGGAGGAGAGGACAGGAAAGGGCAGTGTGATAAACTCCTAGAAGAACCCATTCACAAAACAATCCCTTGCCAAAATTAGCAGTTGGAAAGTCAAAATTCCCCCAAGCTTTAAGGTTTCAAGCTAGTCATTAACAACACAATCCTATGTCTCCTTTCAGTAAGCAGAATGATATTGCTGAATTGACATAAGCAGTAATTTGAGGCTCAGGGCAGCCAGTGAAACCTTGCAAACTCCTTCTTCCCTTTCTGAGAGTTTTCATGGGCTTTTGGGGGAGTGGAAGGTCAGACAAGCAGGAAACACCAAGGTTGGCTGGAGGTGGGCTGGGACCAGATGAGGCTATGTGAAGGCTTCACTTAGGCCTGTTTACTGACTATATAGACCAGACCTCGGCTCTCTCCGATTCAGTTCATGCTTAGCATGGTGGGGTTTGGAGCCCATGTGACCCTTGGACCAAGGTGGGAGTTCTCTTATGGGGTCTTGGGGCTAGACATATGGGGATATGCCACATCTGGAGTAGATGGATGCACCCTATGAAAATACCCTTGTGAATCTTCACATCAGTCATTCCATAGGTACCCAGATGACAGACTGGTTTTCAGTGGCTAGCATATGCTTCAGTCAATGCAGACTATAATGGAGCCAAGCATTGTCAGTCATAAGCAATCAAGTTGTGGCCTGTCAAGTTGTTTCTGACTTATGGTGACCTTAAAGCAAATCTACCAAAGGGTTTTCTTGGCAAATTTCTTCAGAGGAGCCTTGCCATTGCTATCCTCTGAGGCTGAGGGAGTGCGTTTCATGGCCAAGGTGGGAATCGAACCCTGGTATCTAGAGTTGTAGTCCAACATTCAAACCACTGTGCCACACAGGCCCTCATCATAAATGTGCATAGGATTGCAATGCAAGTCTATCAGTTAGGACATTGTCATTTCTTTAAAAAAAAAAAACTCCCCCAAGAGCGACATGTGTCCTGTGAGTCACATACTTTAATTTCTGTCCAGCATTCAGCTGCACGCATTATCACATCCACCCACCACTCTGACCACATCTCTCCTGTGTTAGCATCCCTTCACTGGCTCCCACTCCCTTTCCGCATTCAGTATAAGGTCCTGCTGTCGACATTTAAAGCCCTCCATGGACTGGCCCCTCCTTACTTATCAGACCTTATTTCCCCTCACCTTCCCACTAGGGCCCTCCGCTCTGGTAGTCAAGGGTTCCTGTCCCAGCCCAGGATTTCCTCTGCCCCATCTCGGATTCGCCCCTTTTCACTTGCTGCCCCTCACTCCTGGAACCTTCTTCCCCCACAAGCAAGAGCCATCACTTCTTTAACCAGCTTCAAAATGGAGCTGAAGACCATCCTGTTCAGAGAAGCGTTCCCAGGCATTGCATAATTCTCACTTGCTATTTGATGTTCTTTTGTTCTCTGTTTTATTCAATCATTTCCTGTATTGCTATGTATCTTATATGTATTATCTTACTAGACAGGCCCCTTCCCCACCACCACTCCCTTCTCCTTCTGTGTCGTGTCTTTTTAGATTGTAAGCCTGAGGGGGCAGGGAACCGTCCAATTAAAAAGATTGTATGTACAGCGCTGTGTAAATTTACAGCGTTTTATAAATAAAGGTTAATAATAATAATAATAATAATAATAATAATAATAATAATAACTTGTCTCCTTAATGAACAAACAAACCTCAAAAGGTTACTGACACAAAGCTATCTGATTTTTCTCATTGCAAGACCTGATCCATGAGGAGGAATTTAGCCGCCAGCTTTGCCTAAATGGAGGCTGCCACCTGCACCAGATTAAGCACCGAGGTTTTGCAAAGTGAACTGTTGAGTTATTACTCGACAATAATTTCACTTAAGACTAGAGTCTAGAATCCCCAGGGGTGTAATGCTGGGAGCTGATCTGTTTTAGGAGATTGACAGGGACTCTGAAGAAAGAGTTGTGAAACACATATTAACACCTTTCCTCCCCTTTTCTACATTGGTGGCATGTGAAAGTGTATCAGGTTCCTTGTTTTGGAAAGTCTGAACTCAAACATAGCTCCCACTTAAGGCTGAGATAAAAATACTGCCTTGCTTTTGTGGATTTCTGGTTTTTGTTTTTTTTAACAGGAGGGAGACGTTTTGAATCCAGATCTAACCATGTACATCTGAGTTGGTAGAAGGGGGGTTTACTTCTGGAAAGTCCCACAGCTGGAATTATAAACCAAAGATGAAAAAGGATTTTTTCTTGCTGGAACCCCTGCTGCCTGATATTCAGGGAAAGGGATAGATTAAGGAATACCCTGAGCTACATATCTACTGGTGGTCTACATGCCCTAGAGACACCGGATTCTGTTTGATCTTGGAAGCTAAGCAAGGTCAGCCCTTAGATGGGAGATTACTAGTGAACAGTGGGTGCTTTGGGCTATATTTCAGAGGAAGGAACTGGCAAAACCACCTCTGAGTATTCTTTGTCCAAGAAAACCTTGTGAAATAAATGGGGTTGCTATACGTAAACAGGCATTGTGAAGGTGTTGTTGTTGTTGTTGTTGTTGTTGTTGTTGTTGTTGTTGTGTGCCTTCAAGTCATTTCTGAATTTGGGTTAAACAAGGGCTAGTTAATGACATTTACAATCCTAGAAGACCACAAGAGGGGGAGCAATCTGATGCAGGCTCAGCTGGGACCAGGTACCAGACTACCATCCCAGCTTTTCCTTGGATGAAACAGCAGACACTGGGGTGCATTCCTTTTTACTGCACTGCTCCTCAGCCAGTCATCTGTTAGAAGATAGACCCAGGTGCTCCCACCCAAGCTGTATAACTTTAGAAGTGGGAGCAAAGCACCAGATCCACCTCAAGGGTAGAGTCCTTCTCCACCTCCAGGCCATGGAACTCTATGAAGGTTGTTCCAGAGCTTTACCCTTCACCCAAAGGTGGTGTCACAGTGTACACTGGAACTCTTCTTTTCTCCCCTGCTACCTGCTATGGGCACCTATTTATTTCCACCACCAGGAATGAATTATCCCAAGTTCCCCAGATACAGTGTGGGGTAGGTGAAAATCCCTTTAGGAAAAAGGTGAGAAAAATATTTCCCAGCCCGTAGCCATGCTCACATTGCACTAAGGATGAGAGGGTGGGGTGTGTTGTTGAAGCTGCAAGGGGAAGCATGGTGGGGCAACGAGGCCCTGTATTGCCTGTATCACAGTAGCTTGTGCCATGCGCAGAGACACCTGGTCTCCTCCCATCGGAGGCTATCAAAGTCAGGTCCCTCCATGCAGTGCTGCACACTGCAATGTCTAGGACCCACTAACTTTATCCAGCCACCCAAGAAAGAAATTGAGAAGGAATTACATTTGTCCTCCTTTCTCTATTCTCCATACATCCTTTTCTTGTTTAAGAAAGGAAACATCACATATTTGTTTTGATATTACATCTTGGGCAGAAGGTTTTTCTTATGTTAGGATGGTTATGTGTGTGAGTATACATGTGTACACACCAGTTGTGTGTGTGTACTGGTCGAATGTTGGAAAAGACTCGATGGTAACAGTTTTGAAAGTCCTCTTTCACTACCCCATTTTTTAACAAATTGTTCCTTCTGTTGCAAGTAACTTTTTCTACTCCACTTCCCTCCTTCCTCTCTTGCTAGTCCTTGTTTGTGGTCATAGAGCACCTGAGACCAGGGAGCTGAATTTGTGCTTGAACAATGCCAATTGTATCCCTATGCTCATCTGCCACATCGTGTCCCCTGGAAGTCTTTTTTATCTTGCTTCTTGTTGCTGTGGAAGATAATTCCTTCAAAGAGCAACCCTGTTGCCCGGTGTTCCAGTTTAACTTATTGCTCTTGTGTTTGCCAAGCCAACCATCAATGCCAGAATCTGAATCAAGGTTTGCTGGCAGGAGCGTTGGCTGTTTTGCCCTTGCAGTTGGCAGAGAGTCTAATTTCTCCTGATTGTGAGTGCTTGTCATCATCCTTTTGTGAATTAGCTGTGCCTTCAGATGAGGCATAATGGTCCCAAAGTCTGCAGACCTCCTCTTGGAGCTGTCTGTCAAAAGGAGGGCTAATGCACTTGGTTAGCATATTTGCCTGCCATTTTGTTGGAAGCAGAAAGCAGCTGGCTGGTGGCGATTGGCATTGATTAGACCGGAACAGAGCTCCAAATACCTTTTTGGCAATCAAAGACTGAGGGGAGGATGCAGTAATGTTAATGTACAGCCACGGGAAGGTGTGAGCAACTAGAAAGGCTATTTGTTCCCACACAGCCTAGTCACAGGGAATTAGATGAAAGATGACAATTTTTTGGCTGTGGGGTCTACCTCAGGCCTGAAAAAGAATAAAAGAGCCTCCAGAAAGCCTGAGGCTATTCTTCATGTAATATTCTTTTTCTCTTTCTAATCTAAAGCTTATTGCTGTGAGGTGTGTGTGAGTGTGTGTGTGTGTGTTTCAAAAATGCTCAGTGTGACTGGTTGAAGTTATAGTGGTTCCCAATTTGCATATCCATTCAAGATCGGCACATTTTACACAAAGTACCATCTTGCATGTAAGTGGGGAGGAACCCTTTGCCCCTGGTCCATAGGAAAGAGTGAGGGGGAGGGAGTCTACTGGTTCAGAGTAGCCAAGTCCAGCTACAGCCCTCTGTCAGTGGTTCTCAATGTTCCTAATGCTGCAACCCTTTAATATAGTTCCCCATGTTGTGGTGACCCCCAACCATAACATTATTTTCATTGCTACATGCAAATATGTGTTTTCCAATGGTCTAAGGTCAACCCTGTGAAAGGGTTGTTCGACCCCCAAAGGAGTCCTGACCCACAGGTTGGGAACCACTACTCTAGACCATGCCTGAGTATATTTACAGGAACGTATTTGCTTGGTTTTGTCTGTTGTCCAGATCCTGAGAGATTTTCTGAAACCTTTCAGAAGTAATGCGAGTGTACTCTCATGCAACAGTCTGAACTTCTGGGCCTTCTGACCTGGCCCTAGTCTCCCTTTCAAACAGACAAAATGTGATTGCACTATATTGTTAGGACTACGTGAGATTAAAAGAAGGAGATTTGGTTTCCTCTGTCTGATATGGCCTATCAGTAGAGGGGAGAGGAGATGAGGGGGCCACGCCTTTCCTTTCCCAGTAGGCTCAGGCAAAAGCAAACTGTGGCAGCCGCACCTAGATTGTACCTTCTTTCCCATTAATACCTTTTGCCATTTTGACCACACTCCAGTGTTGCTTGGCTACACATGTTCTGGCTTTTGTCCATGGAATATTGGAGGGTATGGAGCTAGTCTGTGATGAGTTAATGGATGTCTACCCCTCCACTGGTTTGTGATATGATAAAGGAGGTGTACATGGAGCAAAGTACATGTGATTCCCCCCTTCCTTGTGTTTTTAGCTCAAAGGAAAACAAAATGTACATTCATTTTGAGGGACAAAATGCCTCAAGCAGGCTCCAAAAGAACACCACACAGAGATCACACTGAACCAGCAGGAACAATATAATTTTGCATAAACCTAAATCCATTCTTTTGAGTTTTGTTCATCATAATTACATTTGCAATGCAAGTAGCTGTGAACTGTTCTTGTAAGGGGAGAAGGGAGGGAAATCAAAGTTCAGTTTGTTAATTTATTCAGAGCTTCTACTTTGGTGGCAAAGATATTTTAGCTTTCAATACAAGTTAATTTGGAACATTTTAGAGTGTTTCCTGATAGACAATGCCAGAGTGATGTTGCACGGAAGCCTTTAAAAGTTTATTGACCTTAAATAATTTAAATCCATGCATTTGCAAACTAATCTCGAGCAAAAAGTGAAGATTACACTTTGTAAATGTACCTTTATGGGCTTAGCTCCAGATACAACAATCCCTCCTTGTTCCCTAGCAACAGCTATACCATCACTTAGTGTGAGTTCAGTCCAAACAGAAACTGATTATTATTTAGGGATGAATATAGTCACTTCCTACCTTCCATTTCTGCCGCTCCCTTTAATTAATGACGTCAAACCTTGTTACTATGTTTGAAGGCCTAGAACTATTATTATTAATGGCTGATTTCCAGAAACAATGGAAGCATCATGCCCACTATCCTTTTAGAAGGCCCAAGCATCTTTTCAGAAGCTGGTTTAAAACTTGTGACACTGGCTTCTTTCTTACATTTCCACGGCAATCCACCATCTCATATTTCTAATCTTGAGAACCAGGATTTTTTTTTCTTTTTAAAAATCTTTTAATTTTGAAAATATGATTGGCTCATTCTTCATTTCGGAAAATGTCTGTCTGTATTCCTTTTAAAAAAATAAAATAAAATTCTTACCCTGGGAGTCCAACAGGTTTGCTAGCTGTTTTATAACTTTTGGGTCACTAATGTTGATTTCTTAATTTTTTCCCTCCTTCTAATAGGCCACTGAGGTGGAGACAGGCTAATGAGCCTCTGAGCTTTATTTATTTATTTAGTTATGGAGTTTTTGATTGTGAAATAATGAAGTAGCCCTCAGGTCCATTTCTCTTGCAAGTTCCCAATTAGCAGCTAAGGTGTCCAGCTCATGTAACCATTAAGATTGAACAGAATGTACAACAAATGCCATTAGTTGCTTTTGAATCTGTGCTCTGACAAACAGGTGACATTATCCAAACTTGCACTAAAACCCTGAGTGACTTAAACATATCCTTTAACTGTCTCAGGCATGGTACATACTGCCCTGAAAGGGAGGGCTGGAGTTGTCCATTTTTCTTCTGGAGGGAGGGATGCCGCAGCAGCCAAAAGCTCATGTCACGAGTGCGTCATTGGCACACTCGTGATGTGGACAGGATGCCGCCATGATGATACCGCTGTTACACGTTAGAGTTCGGGAGTGTGCAGTTACTGCGCGCTCCCGAACCCTAGTATTGGTGGCGGCATGCTACTTTTGGCCTGTGTGTACCAAGCCTAAATTTGGCAAGGGCAGTCCCAATTAATCCTCTGTCATGTCACTTTTTCCACTGCTTTTAAAATGTCCCAGATTCTCCTCCTCTCATGTCCCCCCTTTATCCTTGCTTTATTTCAATTGCTGCAAAGTGAGTTCGAAGTGCAAAAGTCATTTCTACTCAATTAACTCAGTGGGGGCAGAGGATGACAAAATTTTGCCCTTCCCAGTAAACCAAGGTAAAAGCAACCTGCTGAAGCCTCTCCTCGCTTGTGTGTCTTCCTCATTAATAACTATGTCCATCTTGACCACCCTCTGATGTTACTTGGCCACACGTGTCCCAGTTTTCATCTGTGAAATGTTGGAGGGTATGGAGACTTATTTAGAAGCCTGCAAATGGGCCCTAGAGCAAAATAGGGCCAAATTTCCACTAGAAAGCTAGATTACTAAATTGATGCTTTAGTACTTTGGGCATCTTATGAGATGACATGATTTTATTGTAAGAAACAGTAAGGCTCAGTAAAATAGAAGGCAATAGGAATAGGGGGAGACTGCATTACAGATGGATGGAGTCAATCAGCGCTTTATAAATAAAGGTTAATAATAATAATAATAATAATAATAATAATAATCAAGGTCTTTTGTCTGCAGTACCTGAGCCCTGATGCCCAGAGCTCTTCAAGATCTCTTGTTTGTGTGACTGCCATCAAAACTGATTGACAACAAATAAAGGGTCAAATTTTGAAAGCAGTTGCAGGCAGCCAAAAATGACAGGCCAGGCCTCAAAGACACAAACACAATTTCAGGAGTTTAGTTATCCATTTGTTGGCAGTGGGATAAATGGAGTGTAAGCCACTGGGTGGGGAGGGGGAGAGTTTGCTGTAGAAAGGTGAAGGAAAGAGATTCTCTTCCCCACTGTTGTTAATAAGATATTGGACATCCCTTTTAACTTATGGCCTGGACCACTCTAGTCTGACACAGGGAAACAAGGGCAACTGTAAAAGAGTATTCTGCTTCAAACGGATGTGAAAAGCCATGAGTGTGGAGGTTGAAGGGACCTGGCAGCTCGTGCCAACCTGTCATCTCTTTAAGGATTCCTATTAAGTCATAAACATGGCAGAGATTAAAGAGTTTATTAATGTTATTAGAGGCTTGAGATGAAATACCATGCCTGAAGGGTCTCTCTCTCTCTGTCTTTAATGAAAACATTTTCATCACCTCCGGAATCTATAATAATCTTCATTGCAGAAATCTTGTGATGATTTTATTTTAATTAGAAGAGATGTCTGAAAAGTCAGGAAGTAATCTCTCCAAATTCCTCACTGTGTTTTCACTCTCTCTTTAAATCTGCACAACCTGAGAGCTAAGCATCCTCAGCCACTACAAGGGCTACTCCACATGATCTAGCATTTTTGCATTTAAGACATTTTGCGTAAGACTTCATGTGCCGCCCATGTGCCAGTTGGGAGGTCAGGCTCTGAAATAGATTTGCATTTCTTTATTTCAGAGGAAAATAGATGGATAGATAGATGAATGCAAAGCAATCCCATTCATATGTAAGCAACACAAATTACAGTTGATCTCATTTAGGGAAATAAATCTTTGTAAATGTCATTCCCACAGGCAAGAATGAAAATTTTACCATTTTCCTCTTTGCTGCTAGAAAGTTCTCAAAAACTATTTGTAATCTGGGACATACTCCATGGGGAAAAAAGAAAAAGAGAAAAAGAGAAAGAAAAGGAAAAAAGAAAAATGCATGTGAGGTTTTTTTTCACAGACTATGTCATTTCCCGCACAGAAAACAGGATTTTCTGCACATCACATTTTCTATGAATAAAATACCATTTTCGTTGCAAGTGATACTTTTTTTCGCATGCAAAACCTATTCTCTGTGTAGAAAATGCTGGTTTTTGTTCACCCCCCCCCCACCCCTATTTATTATTCACAGATAATATGAATGGAACATGCTATCTAGTATTTTTCTTATTAAGGCATCAAACACTTGATAATCCATTATTTCCTGAAATTTTCAAGTAGTCTTTCCAGTCCTAAGCTCAATTAAAATTAAAATGGGATGGGAGAAGAAGATGTTTTCTATGACAGGTATAACCAGCAATGTGTAGCTTTCATTAGGAAACACACATACACACGAGAACCTGCGATATAGTGATTTAAGTATTGGATAGCAGGATTCAAATTCCCACTTGGCTGTGAAAACCAAGTGTTAGACATGTCACACTCCCTTAGCCTCAGAGAACGGTGATGGAAAAGTCTCTCTGAACACATCTTGCCAAGAAAACTCATGATATATTTGCCTTAGGGTCTCCATAAGTCTGAAATGACTTGAAGGCACACAACCAAAAACAACTGGCAAAAAAGCAAGGAATTGGTACAATGGTGCTGTAGGCTTTGGAGCACTTCGGGTGATCAGAGGACCACCCAAAATTATTGAATGTTACACGGAACTTGAAGGTTACAAGGTTGTGTCTGCCCCCCCCCCCCATAAAGATAACGAACATTTAGAGAATCTGGAACTGTAGCTGTTACTAAGTACTTTCAAAAAGTAGCATAGTAACCTTGACCAGCCAGTGTACTGGGAACACATGAGACACAGAATCACAAAGCTGCCTCTTGACTTTCTAGGTAACAAAGACACAGACTGAGATCCTGGATTAGGATATGTTTTATCTAGTTCTGCACAGGTGGAACTATGACGTGTTTCCCTTTCAAGCCCTCAAGCCACTTTTAAAGCAGCTGCATCCCCCTCCCAACATGGGAGCCAGTGGATCTGAGTGAAAAAGCTTCTGTAATGCTGGATGCATAACAATGGGCTTCTGGGATGTTTTGAGCTTCTTCTGGAGGTCCTGGAAGATGATATGCATCCAGATGTAGACTGACAGCTGGATCTTCTCCACTCTTCCCCCACTTGCCACCAACCAATAAATGTCTGCCCTGGGGGTGAGGCTGGGAGCTGCAGCAGTGTAAAAGGTGGTTTTCAGGGGAAGGGGAATTTGGTCATTGCGTGGTTGGTAAAGAATTCTGACTCCTGCAGCAACCAAGAAAGTGAACCACTTGGGAGTAAGATGAATTTATTCCTTCATAAGACAGTAAATAGGATGCCAGCCCTAAATCATAATAACTTAAAACAACTTCAAACAGAGGCTGGATGGCCATCTGTCGGGGATGCTTTGATTGTGATTTCCTGCATGGCAGGGGGTTGGACTGGATGGCCCTTGCGGTCTCTTCCAACTCTACAATTCTATGACCTGTTACAAACGGGCACCCTAGGACGGACTCAGTCCGTGCTAGGGTTAGAAAGGGGCGTCTCTTCCAGACGCCCCTAACCCTAGCACGGACTGAGTCCGTAACAAATGGCGGCGGCCGTTCCACACGACCGCCACCATTTTGACGTAACGGATGCTCTGCGTCCGCACAACGCGCGGCGGAAGTGACGCCGCGAGTGCACGACTAGTGCCTCGTGGCATCTCTTCCGGGCCGCAAGAAGGAGCGCGGTTTTCACGCTCCTTTGCTGCATCCGGGAACCGTGCCGTTTGGCTGCTGCAACCGGTGGCGGCAGCAGACCGTCGCATTTCGGCGGTCTGTAACCCGCCTAAGATTCTTCTATGATTCTATGAACTAATGATTTGTTGCCCTTTTGATAACATGATCCCCAACCTGGGGCCTTATTGCATGGGGCCCTCTCCTGCTGCAGTTCTGTGGCCTGCCAAAATCAGGATGGCATTCTTACCTCCCACAATTTTGCAATCTCAAATAAGAGCCCCTGTTAGTGCCCAAACCTCATCGCATTGCTCTTGCTGCTTCTCTTTTACCCTCCTTCCCTCGGCTGTATTTCCTGGGAAAGCTACATGGCTGCTTGTAAGGGGAGGGTGGGGAGAGAAGCTTTGGGAAGAAGGCAGAGGAATAGGGAGGAGGAGAGATGAAGAGAGGAAGGCATGTGTGTGTGTGTGTGTGTGTGTTGCATTGCAGTGACAGAACAGGACTCTGGAAGAGGGCTAGATCTCAATTTCCTCACACTTGTCCATTGAACAGGCAAAATGAGTAGGAAAGCACTAGAACTTTCACATTGCAAATCATGCATGACAGCAGTGCTAAAGGAGGTCATTAATGGATTACAAATATGCATTTTTACTAGTCTCCCACAGTTCAACTACACCATGGCAGCAACGTCATGTGGAATGAGGGAATCTGACATGTGTTTATAATGTTATCCTGCCACTTTGAGGGTCATGTATGATAACATCCCTAATGTCTCAGGTTATTACTTCACTGTGTCGAATGGTAGGGTTGGCTCTTCTCAGAAGCTTCTTTTTTCCCAACTCAAAACCACTCAACAATTAAAGCTCTGGTCACTTACTCTTGAAATATCTAAGGAGTGGACCTGAGATCTGTTTTACAAATGTGATGAACACAGAGAGAAAGAGAGAGATAGAGAGAGATCATTTGGGTGTGGAAAAGCAAACAAACAGGAATTCAACAAACATGGCACACTAGCACTTGGTGAGTATAGGCATGTAAAGGTTGCTGACTCTAGCAGAGAAGCAATGTGGAGGTTGTTAAAGGTGCAATGCATCAAGGTTTTTTCATATCTTATTCTACATCAGCCTTTCATCTCCCTTGCCCCATGCTGGGCATTATCAAGCATTCTTGCTTTGAGTTGGAAATAGTCTTTCTTGTTTTTCACATTGTAGTATAAACATCCAGCACAGCTTTCTTTCATGGCTGAATATTAAGCCCCCAAGGATCCAGATTTGGTTGTGTTCTTCTGCTCTTATGAAAAAGCAATTGTGTGCGTGCATGTGTGGGCTTGTTAGTTTTAAAATAATCCAGTGTAATTTTGCTTCCATAAATGAATTTGAAGGAGAAAAACTATTGTGACTATAAAAGAAAGAAACCAGTGTAGTTCACAGATGGCATTTTATACATATTTGCTTCTGTGTCATCTGCTCCGAACATAAATATCAGTTCAATAAGTTCATTGCTGTACATTAGAAGCAAAGCCAACCCCCTGTTCTCCCACACTGTAACGACAGTAACAAAATGAAAAATCGCCATCAAACCCCCTCATTTATTTGCATATTTTGATGCTGTCAGAGTCAGCAGTGTTAATGTAGCATAAAGATAGTTTTAAATAGAAACATTATGTTTTAAAACCCTCATAAACATCAAAGGAAAATAAACACTGGGAACAGATTTGAGAGAGAGTGTGTGCACACAAGTATAACTATTTTGTGATGGTGCAGTAATGAATGCTCTTACTTATGATATTTTTAAATGATGAATTATAATTTGATGCTGAATTACTCTGGAATTTCATTGGAAATTGAGCTGTTATAATCACAACTTCAGATGAGTCTTTATGTGATTGCATGGTTGTTGTTGTTCTTGTGTCTTCAAGTTGTTTACAATTCATGGCAACCCTAAGGCTATCCTATCATGGGGTTTGCTTGGCAAGATTTGTTCAGAGGGAGGTTGATCAGAGGGAGGCTGTGAGGCGTTACAAACCGCCGCTGCTCTTTGCTCCGCGAGAGAGTCGCAGCATACAAACCGTGCGACTCCCTCGCGGAGCAAAAAAGAAGCTCCAAAATGGAGCTTCTTCCTGCGGCGCCGTTATGACGTCGTGAGGCGCCCATGGCGCACCTGCGATGTCATAACCGCTGCGACCCATCTGGACGCTATGCATCCAAGATGTAAACATGGCGGCGGCCGTGTGGAACGGCCGCTGCCATTTATCACGGACTGAGTCCGTGATAGGGAAAGGGGCGTCTAGAAGAGATGCCCCTTTTTAAAAATGGGACGTCCTGGGGACGTCCGAAATGGCAGTCTATAACCCGCCTGTGAAAGTGTAAGTTGTCCAAGGTCACCCAATGGGCTTCCATGGCTGAACAAGGATTTGAATCCTGTTCTCCAGAGTCATCATCCAGTAGTTATTCCTTGCCAGGGGATCTAGGGATTAGCTGCAGCAAGGTGATTGTCACCTATGTACTAGTGTAATTATTTATCTATACAATAACATTGTGATAGGAAAGTCATTGTGGTGTAGTTGTTCAAGCACTGGATGATGACTCTGGAGAAGAGGATTCAAATCCTTGCTCAGCCATGACCTTGGACAACTTACACTCTCACAGCCTCCCTCTGATCAACCTCCCTCTGAACAAATCTTGCCAAGCAAACCCCATGATAGGATAGCCTTAGGGTTGCCATGAATTGTAAACAACTTGAAGACACACAACAACAACAACGGATTGTGATTACTCATATTTCATATACTGCCTCTTTCCAAGCAGAGCTTGAAAAATTACTTTTACAAACACTGAATATAAAGAGAACATGCAGGAGTCAACCATAACTGAGTTGTGGTAGGAGGATGTCCTAGTTCCCAGAGCACCATCCTTTCACTGCTCCATTATGGATGACTTCAGCACATCCTCACATTCATGCTTCTTAAAAATGACTTCCCAAGTTCTGCTCTCATGGAACATAGACACAGGACTACAATCCAAATTCCTTTCATTTAAATGAAACTTATGTGTTTAGACTGCCAATGCCAGCTAGCCTCACTTGTCAAAACATCTTCACTTAATATAGCATTTCTTAATATAGCATTAGTATTTTGAACAATGTCTCCGTGCTTCTAATTTGTTACAGAGGAGTCCCAAGATTTAATACATTTTACAAAGTTGCATAGTTGCAGACAATGATTCATTACAGTCTCCTTAATTAAAGCTTTGTTGTCTTTCTGCAAAATACTTTATTCATTTTAATTGAACTGTGAATGCTTCTCTCTCTCTCATTTCTTTCTTTCTTTCTTTCTTTCTTTCTTTCTTTCTTTCTTTTTCCTCCACCTCCTATTCTTTCAGTAAAATGAAATTAAGATAAACCCTGCATATTTCTGCCTACATGTGGACCAAGGCAATAGCCAAAATAATGTGTTTTCATAATAGATCAGCATTGGCATCACCAAGGAGAGAAAAAGAAAAGCCATCTGGATAGTGGATATATGGCCATGAAAATTGCTATTAGTAATGATCACTCTAATAATTACCACTTTCATTTGATGACTCCACATGTCATAGACCTTCAGGCATCACAGATAGCATTTAATAAACTGAATGAATTTATAAAGAAGGAAGGCTGACCTTCCTCAGTTAGATTTCAAAGGCAAAAGGCAAATCTGTTCCCGTGCAACTTAGGTAACTGCTGACATACTGTGACATCTACATTCCATTCTGTTTATTCCATTTATACCATGGCTTTAACTCCTCAAATGATCCCTGGTGATTTCCCCATCCCCATATTACAAATCTTTCTAGTTCTTTAATAGCTGTCCTCCCCATTCTTAGACTTCTTCTGATTTCTTGACTACAGTCCCTGTTCTGATCTATGGCTGATCCAAGGTATAAGAACACTTTTACTATTTCTATGTCCTTATTGTCTAAGTTGAACTTGTGAAGGTCCTCTGTGGTCAATATTTTTGTTTTCTTTATGTTTAACAGTACGCCTGCCTTTGAACTTTCTTTTTTGACTTTCCACAATAGTTGCTCTAGGTCCACAATGTTTTCTGCTAATAGGATAGTGTCATCTGCATATCTTAGATTGTTGATGTTCCTTCCTCCTATTTTAACTCCTCCTGCTTAAACAATTTATAAAGTTAAAAACATTAAACATTAAAAATATTAAAATGTATTAAAACTCTATATAAACCTTTAAAGTCTGAATTATATAGCCCAACACTCATCAGTTTGAAAAGTCTGAGGGCACAAAAATGTTTTTATCTGACCCTGAAAGCAAGGACCATCCTGCCCTCTCTAGGGAG
Source organism: Sceloporus undulatus (assembly GCF_019175285.1). Taxonomy (NCBI): domain Eukaryota; kingdom Metazoa; phylum Chordata; class Lepidosauria; order Squamata; family Phrynosomatidae; genus Sceloporus; species Sceloporus undulatus. The sequence continues at coordinate 195,815,771 of NC_056522.1, read as the reverse complement.
AGAGTTCCAAAGTCCAGGAACAGCCACCGAGAAAGTCCTCTCTCTTGTTCCCAACAAATGAGCCTGAGAGAATGGTGGGATAGAAAGAAGGGCCTTTCCAGATGAGCTTATTATTCTAATGGTCTCATAAAGGGAGATATGATCCATCAAATAGCATGGACCTTCAAATAAGCCATATAGGGCTTTATAGGTCAAATTCAGCACTTTAACATGTGCCTGGAAAAAAGACTAGCAGCCAATGGAGCTTTGCAACAAGGGAGTTGTGTGCTCCCTCTAGCCAGCTCCAGTTAACAACCTGATTGTAGCTCTTTGGGCCTTCTGAAGTTTCTGTGCACTTTTCAAAGTCAGTCCTGAATAGTGCTCATTACAGTAACTCAGGCTTGTACCACTGTGTCCAGATATGACTTCTCCAGGAATGGACCCAGTTGGAAGAACAGCTTTAGCTGCTCAGAAGCACTCCTGTTCACTGCTGAAACCTGAGTTTCCAGGCTCAGAGCTGAATCCAAGAGTACTCCCATACTGTGAACCTATGTTCAAGGGGGGCTGTAACCTAATCTAATACATGATGAATCCCTATTCCCAGATCTGTTTTTCAACTGCCCAGGAATACCTCTGTCTTGTCTAGATTATGCTTCAATTTGTTTGCCTTTGTTCAATCCATTACAGCTGCCAGACAACAGTTTAGCACAGGAACAGCTTCCTTGGAATTAGGTGGGAAGGAGCGATAGAGCTGGGTACCATCAGCATACTGGCGCACCTGACTCCAAAACTCAGTACAATCTCTCTCAGTAGTTTCATGTAGATGTTAAAAGTTAATTTTGCACAACAGTGCCCAGAATCCCCCAGCCCGAGAATTCTGTAAATTGTCATCCAAAAAATTAACGTTTCCACAAGTGTGGAAGTGTGAAACCCAGTCTATCTTTAATGCAATAGATTACCTATCATGGCTAAATGTTTTTCTTGAAAGTTTAAATATGATACTTGTAGCTCATGTCCAGAGATTGTTCAGGAGGCTGGAAGCCTGAGACTGGATGAAGAACTTGGCTTTCTAATATTCTCTTAAAGTGTAAATTCTCCTGTTGTGATGGAGCATGGAAGAGTCATTACGTGTGTGTATGTGCCTGTTGATATATGATGACCTCATAAATTTCATAGGGTTTTCTAAGGCAAGGGTTATTCAGAGGGTGGCTTTGCCAGTTCCTTCCTCTGAAATGAAGGTCTGGTACAGACTGGCACTATGCGCTGGCGTGGGGCCAATTTTATGGCTCGGGAGAGCAGAGCGTTCATGGGCGCCATCATGGCTCGCCCCCAAATGGTGCTGCACTGTGCATATGTCATCGGTGCGCACAAGGGCTACAATGGTGCCCCGCACACACCTTAACATCTTTTTATGCCTCACGGAGGCCGCACCGTTTGGTTGCTCCAGCCTCTGTCAGAGGCAGAAAGAGGCAGAGTTTCACTGCCCCTTTCTCCCCATCTGTCAAGTCCCATAGCCTACAGCAACTGCTATTCATTGGCAGTCTCCCCATCCAAGAACTAACCAGGCCTGACCCATCTTAATTTCTAAGATCTGGTGCCTTTAAGTTATTTACTAAGTCTCAAACATCTTCCTCTCCTCTCCTCAGCTAATGCTGCAATACAGGAACAGAGGCTGGAGTGCTTCTTGTCAGAGCTACCTGGGTGTAGTGTCCTCTATTCTCTCCTCTTCTGTCATTGGCCCATGGGAAAATAAAACAATATCCAAAATCTGCAAAAGAGTGATACCTTTCTTGACCAACCAAAATAGACAAAACACACCATCTAATCTGTCAAAGCTCCACTGGTTTCTTCATCAGGCAAAAAAGGCATCTGGCTGGCATGGCAGTGATCCAATCAATGTTGGCTGGCTATGTCCAGCCACCCTTTCAATTTCCCACCATGCCTCAGAACAGCACTAGGTCAGGAGCCCTGCTGGAAAGTGAAACCATGGCTAGGTCCAGTTTTCTGGTGCTGCTCAGAGTGCCATTCCAAAGAATAAGAGCAGACATAAACCACGTGTCCTATCAGAGCAATGCAGCAATAACAAGTACATTTCGATACCGCTTATCAGTGCACTTCTTAAGCACTCCCTAAGTGGTTTACAAAGTGTAAACTGATTGCCCCCAACAATCTGGGTACTCATTTAAGCTATCACTGAGCCACCAGGGCACATCCATTTGAAGCAGAATACTCTTTTACAGTTGCCCTTCTACATTGGCACTGCCACCCCGCTTCCTTCTTTTTCCTTCCTTTTCAACCCAAAGTTCTGGTTGTTTCAATTCTGGGATATGCTCAGGGCTGGAGAGGGAGTGCTGGGATGACATGCATCTGAAGATACACCAGGTTCATATTTTAGTTCATTGGAAGCACTTTGTCATGCCCAAATGCTGAGGAAGGAGGAATTTCACTGAGCTCTAGGGAAAGCCATACAGAAATCTTTCACTATATCCTCATTGGACGAGAGAATCCCATAGAGTTCCACCCTCTTTATTATTTTTTAAGGCAGATTTCTAGTCCTTATGCCTGAAGTTTAATCTAAACACTACGTGTGCATAACATGTAAGGAAGATTTCCCCACTTATTTTCTATTTGTATTTGCACTGGAAATCGTTGTCCAGAAAAATAACTTTTCCAAACTGAGCTCGGAAGGCAAACAGTTTATTGTGAGTAAGGTTTTTGAGTGGGTGGTGAAATAGCACTTCAGTATCTTATGTAACTATTTGTCCCTTCTCATAAATAGCAAAATCAGAACAAATAAACCAAAATAACACACACTGCAAATCAATTAAGCATACTTACTGTGTATCATTTAGGTGGATCACATACATATGATTTTTTTGCAGTTTATTTGTACATTGTAATGTACAGTTAAAACCAAAATGATATACATTCAGAAAATATATACAGAAAATAAAGAAAAAATTAAGAAGAAAAGAGAAGAGACAGAGAAGAAGACACAGTAGGGCCCTGATCCCCCAGTCTTAACTGTACTGAAAATAAAAATAAAAAGAGATATAAAAATATATTATTTGGCCATTACAGATAAAACTAAATAATTTTTCTAGAATTATGTATAACCATAACCACAGATTATTGCATTGTTAGATTTCTTATTGTGCAAAAGGTCCATAAACCCACATTATGATTTAGTTTGATCTGTAGTGCCCAAATAATCTCTCTCTCTTTTTATTAAGATGGGGGGATCAGGGTCCTCCTGTGTCTCCCCCCCCCTTTCTTCTCGTTCTTATTTTTTTTAATTTTCTCTATATATTTTCTGAATGTATATCATTTTGATTTTGACTGTATATTAGAATGTTAGTTTGAAAGAAAACTTACAAACAAACAAACAAACAAACAAATAAATAAAATACATCTTCAGTTGGCTTATCCTTTAAAACCCACATTAATTTGGCCATTTTGGCTAACTCTGCAACCTTAATAATCCATGCTTCCATTGTCAGGGCCTCAGTCCATTTCCCAGTTTGTGCAAATAATAATCTTGCTGCTGTTTCCATGTATTGAAGAAGAAATCCATATTTATTATCCCTAATGTCCAACAGAAACATTTCTGGTAACATTACAAAAATCTACCCTAATTTTTTTTAATTAGCATATAAATCGTAGACCAATAACCTATAGCTTAAAGTTTAGTATTTAATTAGAAAGAAATCAAGTCTTTTAGGTTTGCACTGCAGAATGATGTGAAAGTTGAGTGTTCAAAACATTGTTCTTAGGCAGTTTTCACTGGGTGTTACCTGTGTGTGGCAATCTACAGGTTTACAATTTAAATACCCTTTCCAAGTTATAGTTTTTAAAGCCTATTCAATTTAGCAGTTAGGTGTTTTCTTCTTGACATCAGGAGGGAATGGAAGGACATACCAGGACCTCTTTTATGGTATCCCCAAACTTTATAGAATATACTTTCTGAAATTTCATTTTTGCCTGAGCAATTGTTGCTTATCTTTCATGAAACAACTATATAGTCTTTTCATTCCAGAAGGCTTAAGGAATTTTGTCAGCATTTCTGTCGCTGTTTCTTGGGAATAACATTAATTTCACCATCCCCAAGTGGAGAAATGTTAGTTATGATTATGTCCTCTTCAAATAAGTGAAGAATCATATACTTGCATACTTGTATTCAGTTGGGTTTATTCTCAGATAAGAATGTTCAAATTACAGCACTTTTACCGATGGAACATGTAACTATTGTTGGGTTATCATATTCCTGTTCTCCAAATCTAGGCAGATTACTTTACATAATATACAAATTAAGCACTTTAACCATGGCATTGCTTATCTGTCTGCTAGGTGCTACCACTGTTTTACTCTGGGGATATTGATATAACAATCATTCAATAGAGAGAAAGACACTATGGTTAGAGTGCTGGACCTGGAAGAAGAAGACCCCAATTCAAATCCATCTTTTCATGAAGCTTGCTTAGTGATCTTTGACATTAGTAAGAGCTAGAGGAGTTAAGTGCAAATTGATACAACTGAACACTAAGGTTAGGATAGTTCATCTCATTGTATTTCCCATCACTATGTATGGGTTTGAGAGCTGGACAGTGAAAAAAGTGGATAGAAACAAAATCACCTCATTTGAACTGTGGTGCTGGAGAAGAGTTCTGTAGATAAAAATACAAAAAAAAAAAAAAAAAAAAGTGTTGCTGAACAGATCAAGCCTGAAATCTCTCTAGAAACCAAGATGACTAAACTGAGGCTGTCGTACTTTGGCTACATCATGAGAGAGCATGACTCATTGGAAAAGACCATTATGCTTGGAAAAGCAGAAGGCAGTAGGAAGAAAAGATGACTGTATATCAGGGGGATAGACTCAATTAAAGAGGCCACAGCCCTGAGCCTAAGGAACTGAACAGAGCTGTCTTGGAAATGCCTTACTCATAAGGTCACCAGGGTTGAGAGTGACTTGAGGGCATTCACACACACACACACACACACACACAGAGGAGTTAACTGGAAATGTACATGGTGTGCGCTCCCTAACTCTAATACCGGTGCTGATATGCTGATATGTCTGTACCGCGCCCCTGTGTGTGCTCTCAAGCCATTTCTGACTTCTGTGAGACTGTCTTGGCAAGATGTGTTCAGAGGGTATTTGCCATTGCCTTCCTCTGACATGGAGAAGGTGGGACTTGCCCAAAGTCACCCAATGGGTTTCCATGGCTGAGCATATAGAGAGCTTTTTGAGTGTTGGACTACAATTTGGCTCCCCACAAATTGTAGCCCAACACTCAAAAATCTCTCTATATGCTATGCATGGTCCAGCTAACTATGCAGAATTCTTCCTAGCCCAGAAAAATATACTGTTTGTGTTAGGAAGCAAGCCAGTAACAGTGGGAATAAAACTTGCAGAAATCTAACAGTGTTGCACTGAATAACAATAATGACAATCCCCCCAACACACATTTAATTTCATGCAGGTCCATGTAGTTCCTCCATCTTGCATACTGTGTTGCTGCCAAAGTCAGCATCCTAGGAACACCCGTCATTTTTATTAATCTGTGAACACAATGCTCTGTTTTTTATTATTGTTTTAAAAACATAAAACACAGAGAAAACCCTGCCCATAACCTCAAATTCAGGTCACATTACTGGCCTGAAGCTCTTCACTTTCACCTGTGCAATAAAATCTGCAACATCAGCCCCAGGCTAAAGGCAATGTGCCATCCTGCTCATTTGCATTTTAAAAGCCAGGGAAGGATATGGAACAATTACTTGATCAGATGGGAAGGCAAGCGGTTGTTTTAAAGCAGCGGGGGGGGGGGGGGGGCAAAGTGAGAGCTCTCCCCCAGGAATGTTTTTGTGGCCCTCGGTACCCGTAGAATTCCCAACCTGACTGTTTTCTGTACAAAAGAGAAGGTAAGTTGCCTCCAACTGCAACAACACATCTTTTCAACATGTTGCAAAGTCTACCATCCCCAAATATTTAGTTTTCAGAACCTGAAGTGGATTTCTGCCCACTTTTCTATTTTGTTTTTCAGTAGTCCAAGTGGCCCCCTGGAAATTCCCAGGGGATAAAACGGGGCCTGAGACTGCCAAAGTTGGCTTTTCCTATTTTAAAACACCACTGGTAAAGAGCAGATGGTTTTCTTTCCCATTTTGCTGTTATTCATCTCCCCCCCCCCCAATTTGCTGGGGTTTTTTGGTGGGGGGAGTGGCATGGCTGGAGTATTAAAATAGGCAAATAAAAACATCAAAAGTATGCAGATCTCAGGGCGACCAGATGTAGGATGTGTCTTCTTTTCCAGGACACATCCTACATTTCAACCTTCTCTTCAGGAGGAATTCCAAAATGAGCATGATGTAGAAGCTTGCATTTCTATTTATATGAGTGTCTGAGCTTTTTTTTTTTTGGTCATGTTCTCTATTTTTCTTGAATGTCCTCCATTCAGCAGTGCCTTGTCCTCCTTTGTGGTTAGGACATCTGGTCACCCTGGCACATCTGCCTTAGAGGAATCTAGTCCTTCCTGTACTTATTGGATTTGGTGGTTTATAAAATGCATTTATTTATTATTTTAATAGGAGGAAAAGCCACCCTCCCTTCCTGCAAGTGTGTCTCTTCTCATTTGCATAAGCACTTAATGACTTCACCTTCCACCAGAAAAGGGCACATTGAAGCTATAGTGGGAGAAAACTAATAGCAAGCAAAGGTCAACCCCAAGGCCTCATCCGGAGTTTTGATCATCTGTTTGCAGGTTTCCTAAACTAAGTGCTACAGCAGTTACTTTTTATTTATAAGCCCTGGTTAATGCCATCTACTTTAGCACTATAAAACTAACGGGAACAGGTTTCTTCTTCTTTTTTAATCACACGTTCTTGGCGGCTTCAAGACAAGACTGCAGCAAATTTTACTGCTTTCTAGCACTCTTTGGATAAGACTGCAGGAATGCTTAGACAAATGTACATGTTTGTTTATATGTGCATCCTTCTTTGTGTTACACAAAATGTGTGGGTGCACTTTTACAATACTGTGCTTTTCATGAACGTTCCATGTCATTTTGCATTACAGATCCCAAAATAAACAAACCACATTTGAGAAAATTTCAGAAATGTCCACTGTGAAGCTCAGAAAGCTCAAAGTTCCAG
>NC_056522.1:195773080-195808636 GCF_019175285.1 Sceloporus undulatus | reverse complement strand
AGCCAGATATTGGCTGGGGGGTTGTGGACGCCATAGTCCAAAAAACAACTTCCCCAAATTATCAGGTATTTATTTGGGGAAAGGGAGGAGGAGTCAGCAGGTAGGGTCTTGTGTACTAGCCTCGTTTTTTTCATGTAGAGATGTCTCTCTTATCCACCCTCTATGATGAGACAACCATTATTTTGGAATCTAGGTGCAATGGGCCTGGATTTTGCTCAAGAGCATCATGTTGCTGGGCCAGGAGGAACTGGTCCAATTCTCTGTGCAGAACATAATCATCCTGGCAAGCATAAATAGAACACCAGGAAGGTAGAAAAAGGCAGCTATCATGTCCAGCCTGGAGGACGATTCGGAGGACTCAAAGGGTGAGTCAGAGCCTCTGAGACCTGAGCCTGCAATTGGGGAGCCTGAGGCCGGCCCTAGCTCTGCTGGAGCAGTGTCTGTGGCCCCCTCAGAGGTTCAGCCACCAAGTCTGCCTTGGGCCGAGGCTGTGGACATAGAGAAGGATCTGGGAAGTGTGCCTACCTTCAGGGAGTGTCGAACCAAAAGAGAGGGCTTTCAAAGATCACTGAGGCTTTATCAGAAATGCATTTGTAATCAGAATGCCTGCTGCCTGTCTATTTAGGCAGCTGGAGCACGTGTGCCTCCTTGCCAGTGATTATTCCTGGAGGAAAGACTTTGTCTCTGGTTCCCATAGCTTCTTGGAATAAATCCTTGCTATTTAGACTGCTGACTATCTTGATTATCTGGAACCCTTGACCTTGGACTGCCTTATCGACCTGCCTATCTGATACCTTGAATCTTGGACCGTTTGACAACTCTTTTGGTAATCCTTCTGCTGATACTGCCTTGAATCTCCAAGATTGCTTCCACTGACTCTGCTATCTGGGGGTTTGTTTGTTTGAGAACTAGGCTGGCTTTATCAGCCATTTGGCTGCTTTCCTGGACAGCAGCAGAGAAGACCATCCCTACAATAGCATCCCTAAGAGATGACTTCTCCACCTTTCAGTCTGCATGGTTGGGCAGTCATTCTTGATAGAATCATCATATGTTTTCTTTTGGAATGCTTCTGGGACATTCTGGGCTTTGGCACGTACTGTTATGACAGCCAGTGTGGCATAGTGGTTTGAGTGTTGGACTATAGGTTTCAGGCCAGGGTTCAATTCCTCTCTTGGTCATGAAACCCTCTGGGCTAGTCACCCTCTCAGCCTCAAAGGAAGGCAATGGCAAACCTCCTCTGAACAAATCTTGTCAAGAAAATCTCATGATAGGTTCACCTTAGGGTTGCCATAAGTCGAAAATGACTTGAAGGCACATTAGAGCAGCAACAATAAATAGTCCAGGCAGCAATGCTCTGGCATAGTGGCATCGGAAAGTCAAAGCCAAAGTGGCTACTGAATGACAAGACCCTTTGGCAGGAGGGAGGTGATGAGGTGAATCAGGCTTTCATGTGTGAAGTAGAGGACATTGTAAAATGGAGAAAAAGAGACAGCAGATGTATGGTCTGGAATGGTAATGTTGCTGCACTGTGTTTGCTTCAGCAAGAGCTGCTTGAGTTTGCATCTGTGTCCAGGACAAGACTGTGTAGAACTGAATGTTTACCATGGAATTAATTGGACTAATATTTGCATTGTCTCAGTCTTCTCTGCATTAACTAAGCTCTACTTGGCTGTGTTCTTTTGGCTGTGTAAGGGCTCACAGACCTTTTGTGGACTCACTCCTCTACAGATTAGTGGGTGGTACTTTATTTAACTTGCTTTTAATTCAGTTGTTTTAAAACTTATAATTGGTTTAATGTTATAAAATTAATTTAATATTAATACCATTTGGGTGTGTGTTTTGAAAAAGTGGTACTTTTTAAAGTTCATCTTGTTGTGAGCTAATTTGAGCCCTAGTTTTGGGAGAAAGGTAGGATGTAAATCACAGGAATGAGTGGATGAATGGATGGATGAATGGATACTATCTGACTAAATTATTTCCTTCAAAGTAACTACATAGTAAATGAAATTTGCTTTATTAAAATGAAAAACAAAACAAACACCTTGATCTTGCCAGAAACTGACCATAGAGTTGTGCTGGGGAACTTAAAAGTTCCTAGAGAAAACACTTCTCTAGGCATTTGTAGGTCCTCCAGCATGATTCTATGATCAACCTCTGGCAGACGTTGACCATAGAATTGCACAGGAAGACCTGGAGATGCTTAGGGCATTATCAGACAAGGGAAATTGGAAGTATAATCCAATGGCAATCCGAACGCAATCATGGGGTTTCACGTTATTGCGTGATAGACTACCACATACAATTTTGGGCAATGCGAAGTCAGTCCGTACGCAATCATGGGGTTTCACCTTATTGCGTGAGAGGTGATCACACACAATTTCAGGCAATGGAAAGCTATTTTTGGGCAATGGGAAGTCAGTTCGAACGCAATTTGAATTCATGTAAATTCGCTGAACTAGCAAATTCATGTGAATGTGTTCTGGCCCCACTTTCTTTTCATTCGAAATTAAGAGAAATTCCTCCTGTGTGATAAACGCCTTAGAGAGGTCTCTCTAGGGTAAAAAGAATAGTGTTTTTTTATTTGTGGTTTTTCCACATTCAAGGGGGTCTTTCACCTCTAACCCCAGCGAATGTAGAGGGACCACTGGATCATAATCTGAGAAACTGAAACTTTATTTTGAATATGTTGAAAGGAATGGCCAACTTACATGGAACTTTGATTGGATTTTAACTGGACATTTAACAAGTAGATACTGCACATTGTGGGCTACATATTTAGATTAAATCCTCTTTGGGAGGGCTATTATTTAATGTAATGAGTCAAAGCAATTTCTGAACTTGAGAAATGACTGATAGCATTTTTTTTATTGCCTCAGAAATAATATTAGTTAAGTACTTGAAAAACTAAGCTTCCACGTGTAAAAGAATGGACGTTTAAGTGCTCAAAACTGTCAGAAATAGGCAAGATTATGGACTGGTTTCCATCCTATTGCTTGGTACCAGCTAGAATAGACCCAGTGAATCAACTGTTAAATAACAAGTCAATGCATAGGTATGTCCCATTGATTTAGTGGGTCTGTTCTAGTTAGAATAATAAATAGCTACTAGATTTTTCTAATTAGAAATTCAATAAAGATTTCAATAAAATCCTATAAAAACAAGAGTGCAATGGGTAATCAGTTTACTAGATCAATTGTGAATACTATTTTTTGATTTCACTTGGTATCACAGACAGATTAGTTTACACAGAAGCTTATCATAAGTGCAAATATTGTTATCTCTTTGTCCATCTATATTCCATCCATCCATTCAATAGATATTGTGTGTGTGTGTGTGTGTGTGTGTGTGTGTGTGTGTGTGTATGTATGGGGATGCTTAACTTTAGTGATGTGATCATATTGTTCTGCTTTCACAACCCTATCTTTAGCTATACCTGGAAGCTTCCAGAGTGAAATGAATCTCACCCACCAGATATAATTACTATATTGCATATTGTAGCTAGAAGCCTGTAGGAAAAGAATTGAATGGATGGCTTTCATCGCTATGTGACATTCAAACCTACAGTGATTGTCATCTCATGTTCTTGCTTCGTATTGCCCCCTTAGGGTATCCAGATTGCACAGTTACAATGACAGAAGAAGCCACTATCCCCTTTGAAGGATGGATTGATCCCCCTATTTTACATGACACTGACTCAAATCACATTTTTCTGTATGAATGTGCAGCTGCTGTGAGAACAAATAGTTACATCTTATGAAGAGCTTGGGGAAGTAACATGTTTGGAGTATAGGTTATCCTGCCAGCATGAGCATTTTGTATTTTTTGTCTGCTGGCCATGCTTGCTAGGTGGATCCTGGTAGCTGTAATCCAAAGAAGATGGGTTTTCCAACTATGATGGCAGAGGAAGGGTTAATCTGCTCTGCTTTCTACCATCCAAACTCTCTCTTGTTCCTGTCTTACCTTGGCTCCTTTCATTACACACTTTGTAGCTAGCTGAACACTTGCCTATGGACCTATATTTGAACTTTTACATGTGCTTACTTTGGTCTGATTTCTGTTGTTACTTCTGACTAGAGTTAACTTATTATTTATTTATGCCCCAGTCCAAGAGCATCCCACATCCTCAGCCCTAAGGATGGCCCTCTGATGATGTTATGAGAACCTGATGATGTGATGGGAGCAGGCCCTGAAGCTTTTATATTTATTGTTTGCACTTATATCCAGGCTATCTTTCAGCGAGTTCAAGATGGTGTCTATGGTTCTCCTGTTTCCTGACTAATCTTCCCAACAAGCCTCTGTGGTATTGTCAGTCAAAGGAAATGTCTGAAGTCATCCAGTGAGTTTCATGGCTCAGTGGGGAATGGAGCCTGGATTGCCAAAGTCCAGATACAACACTCTTAAACGTTTCACTCAAGCTTTAGAAATCTTAAAAGAAATTTATCATTTGGTCTGATGTGAAACCTATGCAAGTTCAGTGTGTTTGCAAAACAAACTCTGGACAAAATGATGCAGGGTGGGGGTGCAACCTAAGGTCTATTTTAAGAAAGACCATGTCTGATCCAAACCTCTTTTCCATATATCTAATGAAATATTTTATTTCAAAACAGCACCCTGGGATCCCTAGCAACAAATGCTGGAATATGCCACAACATTGCAACACATTTGGCCCATCTGGTGAAGCCCATTGTCTCAACATTGTTGTTAAATATGCAAATAAAGTTTCTTTTGTCCTGGAGGGAGGGAGAAGAAATATTTTATTTAAATTTAAGACGTGAGCTCCATATATAGTGATAAGAGTTGTATGGATATTATAAAACTACCACATCACTGTTAGAAGCGATGAGAGGTTATGCATCCATGGCTAGATCTGCATTTCCCCCCCATCTTGTATATGATATATCAGAAATGGCTATGGTTCATCTCCTCACATGGGTATTTTGGAGGCTGGCTTGGACTGAAAACTAATTGTGAAATAGGAAGTTTAAGAACAGATCATGTCCCCATTCTAATCTCAATCACATTTTTCTGAAAAAAAATATTGAACAACTAATTAAAGCTTATTCAGGCATATCATGTCTTACATAGAATAAGCAATGACACAAAGTTCAGTTCTTTCTGCAGAAAACAAAATCCACCCATCCCTTTGAGTCCTAAATTGGGACTCAAGGTGGCTTCAAAATAAGAGAATGACAATTAAAACATATATGGTTAAAACATAGATAAACTTGAGAAAAAGGTTGAGTATTTAAACTAACAACAAAATTAAAACTATTTAAAATTGCACTCTAAAACAAAGAATAAAAGCAGTGCAGCACCATCAAAAGCCATGTTATAAAACAGTCAATTCTGAAAGCTTGCTAGAATAACAATAAAAAAAGTTTTTTCACATTTCATGTGGCTAATCTCCCAGCGAAGAATATGAGAAACTCTCGTTGTTATGGAGACAGTTTGTGCTATATGAACAAGGATGGTTTTTCATCTGTCTTGGCTGTTTTGAAAACCACCACCACCACCACCATAAACGTGGTGCAATTTGTGCAACTTGCAAACTGTGTGCAATTTGATGAAGGTTCTGCCTTTTGAGGAAGAAAGGACTTCACTCACAAGAGGTACCTCTGTCCAGTTTTCATGGATCCACTTTCCCACATGCATCTTAGCTTACACCATTCAGTAGGGCTCCATCCATTTGTTCAGCATTTTTGGTGGACGGGCTTTAAGGGATAACATATTCTGCTGGTTTGAGCATTGGACTATGACTCTGGAGACTAGTATTCAAATTCCAACTTAACTATGGAAACCCACTAGGTAACCTTGGGCAAGTCACATTCTCTCAGCCTCAGAGGATGGCAACCCCCCCCCCAAAGAAACATTGCCAAGAAAGTTCCACCATAGGTTCACCATCATAGGTGGCCATTAGGAAGAAATCATTTGAAGACAGGCAACAATAACATCAACAACGTTCCTTGCATTGGGTTCCATGGGAGAACATAACCAACCAGGGGCACTTCCAAATTGATCTAAAGAGTAAGACAAGGGACTCTTAAATTTGCCAGGCTTTGCATGCTGTAGGGAAGTCACCTCCTGCACAATTCCTCCCCACTTTTTTCAAAGCTTTTGTATCCTGATGCGGGCAGGGAAGAACTTTTCCATTCAACATGGGAAGGTCATGGATGTTGAAGTAGGGCTGGGCTGGGTGGTTGTACCATTTCCCCTTCTGCTTATGTACTGTACTCTGTTTAAGCAGCATGCCCGAATAATAATAATAATTAATAATAATAATAATAATAATTTGTTTTATTTATACACCACTATTCCAAAGATCATAGCGGTGAACAGCAAGTAAGCTAATTAGCAAGTAAGCTAATTTGCCCCCAACAGTCTGGGTACTCATTTTAGCAACCTCAGAAGGATGCAAGCCTGAGTCGAGCTTGGGCCCTTTTGCTGGTCTTGAACTCGCAACCTTGTGGTTTTCAGTGAATGGCTGCAGTACAGGCATTTACCACTGCGCCACCAGGGTGCAGTAGGTTCACTACAGTGGTAAAGTAGACCCAGAATTAGCAGGGATGATGACATGTTTTCCCTCTCTGTAGAAACTCTCATAGTAACTGGTGATGGCGCGATGGGGAGAGATGGATTCCTCCCAGCAATTATATATTGTTCTGAGCTACTCTGTTGTAATGCAAATTTTCTTGTTGGCTTGGCCTGGCCTTGAATAGGCAATTGGGACTCATTAGCTATACAAAAAGCCTACCCACTTTGAAGACGAGAACTGCTAGACCCAGGCTTGTTGATATGTCTGGACACAGCTGCCTGATTTGTTTGGAACTCTACTTGGGCGCATGGGTATCATGTATGAGGATGCACATGAAGTTAGCCCTAAACTTCAACATTTTCCAGTACAGTGCTGGATCTGTACCCATATGCCACCAGACTTAATCTAGCTGTGGATCTGTACATTTGAACCTACCTATAATCATATTCCTTAGTTTAACCTAGAGATCAGGGGGTGGATGAAAGGTGAATGGGAAACCTTTTTGCCTCTTATTCTGTTCAGATAAAGCTCAGGGAAGTAATTCATCTTCAAAAAATCTCTAAAGCTCCTTTGAAATAAAATGATTAAAGGCTGTCTCTCCTCTTATCCCACATCAGACACACCATTAACTGTCTTGTGTCCCCTTTGACTACAAATGCACTTTTTGGGGGGTTGTAGCTGCAAGTTTTGTTTTAAAGTGAGAGTTAGCATACTGTTACCAGTAGGTTCATTACAGTGAGGTTCATTACAGCAACATCAAAGCAAACTCTACTATCTTAACCACATGCAGTTTTTTTTTTAAAAAAAAGCATTATAGTTAACTATGGGTGTAAGGAATGGAAACCAAGGTGGACCAAAGGGTGTGTTTATGATTTTTGTTGTTGAAAGTATTGATTGGCTGGTGACCTGACTAAAGACAAATATATATATTAATCACTGCAATCTCCTTACCATATTTGCTCAGATGCAAAACCCATGGAAATCAGTGGGTCTTCACTCCAAGCAAACCTGGCCAGAATCAAGCTGCAAGATTGCTGTTCTGGCCATGCTAAATTAATGTGCAGACCTGGTTGAATCAAATGGGGTTTACTGCCAAAGATAATATGCACAAAATTGCCTAGATCCAATCCACAAATGATAAATCTAAGTGATGATGTAGTAGTGGCCCAGAAGAATAATAGCTTGGAATTGGATCAACTTTGACCTAGGCCACCCCCTTGGGTTTAACACGGGTTTGGGAGCAGGGATTTCAGCCTTCTTCAATTGACATCCTACCCCCAAAGTCCTAACAGATTGATTTTTGGTCCAGTTATATTAGACAGAATAGAATTAGATTAAATTCTACAATAAAATGTTGCAGTGTGGTGTGTTCCTGTTCTTTGTTTGCTGGACATAATCCTGCCAGGGTTCTACACTCTCTTGTCATTTCTACTTGGCTTTTTATCTTTCCTTGTAGGAAGTCATTATCACTAGATTTTTTTTTTTAGGATGGAAGACAGTATTCCTCTGCCTAGTCACCCCCCCACCCCATTTTTTGCACTTCTACAAAGTTTAGTGTTCTCCTAAGCCAGTGGTTCCTAACCTTTGTAACTTCAGCTTCCACAATTCCTGACTGTTGGCCATGTTGGATGGGGCTTCTTAGATCTGAAGGCCAAAACAAATGGAGGACCAAAGGTTGGGAACCACTCATCTAAATTCTGTTGATACTGTCATAATGCGAGAAAGTAGTGCTGTTTTGGTTACATATGAAATGAGACCCTTTACCTAAACATCACCAATAAAATAAATGATCTTTGATGTATCTGTATATTTTGTTTGTGGCTTCCTCATGTTCTTCAACAGAGAACTAAGTTATGGGAATGGGTTTATGAGGAAACAGCACTGCCCTGACATTTCAGATTTAACATTCCCATTCATTTTAGCACTGGAAATCATTTCAGTTACTCTACTTATTAAAAACAGTAACATCAAGATGGGCTGTGCTTGAGTTTTTACAACCAGGAACTGAATTTAGAAATGAAGGTACTGTACTACCTTTTTCAGGAAAAATTCTCAGAATTAAAGAAGAGGCAGGGAATATAGGCGGGTTACAGACCGCCAAAATGTGGCGGTCTGCTGCCGCCGCCGGTTGCTGCGTCCGGGAACTGCAGCAGCCAAACGGTGCGATTCCCCGACGCAGCAAAGGAGCGCGAAAATCACGCTCCTTCTTGCTCCCCGGAAGAGACGCCGCGAGGCGCTAGTCGCGCACTCGTGACATCAATTCTGGGGCGCGGCGTGCGGACACTGAGCGTCCGCTATGTCAATATGGTGGCGGCCGTGTGGAACGGCCCCCGCCATTTGTTACGGACTCTGTCCGTAATAGGAGTAGGGGCGTCTGGAAGAGACACCCCTTTTTCAAAATGGGACGTCCTAAGGGCGTCCCTTATGGCGGTGTGTAACGTGCCATAGAATCCTCCAGATGTTGTTGGTGTTCAATCCCCACCAGTCCTACTACAGCTTTACTTACAACATTGGGAGGGTGTAGAAAACTCATCAGAAGCATGGCCTCAGCTATTCCTAGCTCCCTGGTCTCAGGAGGAAAGGAAGCCTAAGTTAAAGCAGCAACAGCAGGATGGTGTGGTCAAGAGGCCAATAAAAAACACTCGCAAATGCAGATGGGGGAGTTCTGGAAAGCAGAAGCTATATTCCACCTCAACATTAGGAGGAACTTCCTGACAGTAAGGGCTGTTCGACAGTGGAACACACTCCCTCGGAGTGTGGTGGAGTCTCCTTCTTTGGAGGTCTTTAAGCAGAGGCTGGATGGCCATCTGTCAGGGATGTTTTGCTTGAGAGTTCCTGCATGGCAGGTGGTTGGACTGGATGGCCCTTGTGGTCTCTTCCAACTCTATTATTCTATGATTCCTACCTGAGAGGCTCTAAATGCATTTAGAGGGTCATGTAAGTAGGGACATTTGATATACCCCTTTCCATGGAAGATACAGCCTCCGTAACAGAGGGTCACATCGCTGAATGCATGGCTGAAACTCAATGTTCTCACGTAGTACTCAGTGCTACCCAAACCAAAGACATTTTGTTGCTCTAAGCAGAATCCACATTTGTCAACCCCATTCTCTTTTGCTGAGTCCATTGCTTTACTTGCTGTACTATCCAGACAACATTTCTTACTTTCTTCTAATCTCCTTGATGGTGCCATGTGAGGCTGGCCACTCTCCCTTGCCTATACGTAACTGGTCTTGTTTGGTGTTTTGTTAACCTAGAGGTTGAGCAGCATGTCCAACCTCCTCTCTTGGGAGCCCAGAAGGATTCTTTTTTTCTTTGGTTTTAGACGGGCCATTAAACATTTGTTTCTACCTCCCGGTGTGGCAAAATATAATTCTACACTCTGTTTCCAAAGATTGTTTTTCTCCTGCTTTAATTTGTTCAGCATGCTATTGTTCAGCATGCTATTTATTACAATATTGTTTATATGTTTTAATTTGTGTGTTGCTTTAGGGACTACAACTGGGCCTAAAAGGTTTTTAACAAATTATAGAAAGCACCAAAGTAACCCACGTGGTGGTTACTTCAGGGAAAGATTGAAATAACAGATGCATGAGGAGGTAAAAGCCATAGTAGTTTTCTAGTACTAGCTGCAGTTCTACACAGTTAGGCTGCCTATATCCCATCAACACTGGTGGGATACAAACCGCCATATAGTACGTATTGTATACGTACTAGGGTTAGGAAGGGGCGGTGCTTCCGCACCCCCCTAACCCTAGTACAGTACGTATACAATACGTACAAGATGGAGGCGCCCCTTCCACATGGGGGCCGCCATCTTTACGTACTGGACGCATAGCGTCCAGACGTGTCGCGGCGCTAATGACGTTGCGAATACGCCCTTGGCGCTTCACGACATCATCAGTGCGCCGCGGAAAGAAGATCCGAAATGGAGCTTCTTTTTTGCTCCGTGCGGGAGCCGTGCGGTTTGGCTGCTGCGGCTCCCACACGGAGCAAATGGCGCCGGCGGGGGAACGCCGCAAAGCGGCGGTTTGTATCCCGCCACTGTATAAGAAGGAAAGACCCCACCAGAAAAGACAATTGTGTTTTAAAATAATATGGAAATTACATTCCTATGCTGACAGACTATTTTTTGGAAATTCATGTCATCAGCCACAACTCTTTGTTATCAACCTCAAGTGTGTTTCATTTTACTTCTGAGACCTATCAGAACTTTGGGCCTGTTACAGACTGCCAAAATAAAGCTGGTTCGGGTCTCTTTGGAGGTATGCTATTTAAATGATGCATGGGTCCTAAGAGTCCGGAGGTCGCGCCAAAGCCACACTCCATTCCTAAGCACTGGAGTGCAGCTTTGGTGCAGCTTCCGGACTCTTAGGACCCATGCATCATTTAAACAGCAGACCTCCAAAGAGACTCAAAGCAGCTTAATTTTGGCAGTCTGTAACAGGCCATAGATTCCTTTCTCTTCTGTTCTTTTTAAAGTATGTTTTTGTGTTATAGTGTCCTAGTGCATCAAGGCATCAAAGAAATGGCACGTTTGCACCATAACTGAATAACTCTACATTTAAAAAATAAATAATAAAAAAAAGAAAATTTGTGCTTTAGTCCACAGAACTGTTTCAGCAAACCACATCCTCATTAAGAAATTTAGAAAACCACTAGAGCAGTTAAAATTAATTTTTAAAACATCATTCATTGCAAACAGCCCCTGAATGCAAGGAGTGTATGTGGAAACAATAACCACCAGCAAAACCCAATGAGCTACATCTCAAGAATTCACACTTCTTTAGACCACTCTGGAAGAGCTATAGGTTTGGGAATGAAGCCCTTGTGCCTATATATAGTAAACAGATGTTTGTATCATTGCAACCCAGGCTGATTAAAGCAGAAGACAACGCAGTTGTCATATTTAGAAAATTTAAGAAAGCAAAAAAATTTTTTTTCTCATCACTGAGTATTTATTATATATAACAAATACATGAAAAAGAAAAAACTATATTGTGTGATATAAATAGTTTATTTACATTACAGAAAAAACATCAAGACAATGTATACTATTTCAAATATATCCATACATAATCAAATATAGCTGTAGTACATGTTTTTTCATTGGTGTAGATTACCACAAATGCAAGGCAACATGTGTAGATCTTTTGTCTATAATACTGTATTTTTGTAAAGTCCAAGCTCTCTGCAGCTTGCTTTTGCCATTGTGGAAACATGCGCTCTTTTAAATTAACCTGGTTGATGCTCTGGTTGTGTTGTCTGAACTGTAGTGTCCTGTGTTTTGCTTCTGCCTGTGGATTCGGTTGCTCCTGGGACATTTCCTGGAAAGCAAGTGGGGAATGGGTTGCGAGGAAGGGAAAAAGAACATGTAATTTGCTTTGCTAAAGGACAGTGGAGGTAACACAAGGACTAAAGTCCAGTGAAGAGCAGCTGAGAACAACAGGCTGTCTGTACAACTCATCCCTGACAGTGCAGCTATGGTTATTCTTTGCACAGAGAGTGAAAAATGAGGACCCCCCCCCTGTTCTCTCAGAAAGTTGATTCTCATTTGGATCTCTGAAAATGCTGAGGCATTTATCTGGAGATTTACTGGAAGCCAGGGTTACTTTCATGCCTGGTAAAAATATGGCTGAAGTGTAACGTACAGGAAAAGCTTGGGATATGTCCCCAAGTCTCCTTCCTGCCCGGATTCTTCGTGATTGGGCGGGCTAGAAATAAATCATTATTATTATTATTATTATTATTATTATTTTATTATTCCAACAGGGGAAGTATGAATAATTGGGAGGGGGGGAATCAGTGGTTGAGATCCTTCATTGGGTGTGTAGAGTGTAATGTTCTGAACACGCAGGGGGCTTTTTGTCAACCCCGTGGGATACTCCTATGGGGAGGGAGGGAGGTGCATACTCCTTTACTTGTTCATTTACATGTGGATGTTTCAGTACAAAAAAAGTAACATAAGTGTGTCACTGTCTATTTTAATTTAAAATAAACATTTTAAAAGATTACACTGGCTTGGAGTCTATTCCTATGGGCTCATTTCTATCCACTGATTTTTTAAAAAGAATTCTTCCTTTCCCTGAAATGTTGTCTTCTCATTTTTTGAATTTTTATTATTTAAAAAACATTAAGAACAGTTGTCATAACATCAAATCACTGGAACTGAAAGGATCAACAATAAAACCCTTCATACATTGGGTTGGGAACTTGAAAAATTAAAACATTCGTCATTAATGTTGGAAAACAAAAGAATGGGATACCACATTGAAGAAAAACCTGCCATTGATTATTTCTTCTATCTTGTGCCTGCATGGTCAATTTTTCTGAAAAAGCTATAGACCAAACACTTGACTGCTACATGGACAATGAAAATGGTTCAGAAGATTTCCAATGTAGCACAACTGGACACTACAATGCATAAGAACCTAAGGGTTGAAGACTATGTAAGCATACCCTCCAACAATTCCTTGATGAAAATTAGGACTCATGGGGCCAAGAAACATGAGGGTGTGGTCAATGTGGCAAAAGTTATTAATAAGGAACACACAAGCTACAGCAGTTTGCTGTAGGTAATGACTCACCAAAGAGCCTACACAGTGACAGCTCCAACTCACTGGAATGCACTCCTGGAGGAGATTCGACTCAGTTGTACAGTGGAAGCCTTCACGAAGGCATTGAAAACCTATCTCTTCCAATTAGCATATCCTCCCGATTCTCTTTAGAGAAAGTATTCCCCAACTAGATTAAGACGAGTACCCATAACTGATACCCCAACTATCCTAACTACACTGTTTTTAAAAATTGAATTGTTTAGAACTGTTTTCATAACTGTTTTTAATGTTGTATCTGACATGTGTCATATAGTTTTATTGTATGGACAACGCTTTGATCTGGAGGAAAAGCGGTATATAAATAAAAGCTTTATTTATTATTATTATTATTATTTATTTATTTTATCTGACTCTACTGGGAAGGACACATTTCTATCTTCTTCTCTTGCCCCACTGCATTAATTTAGTGCAAACAATTTCTGCACTTTGAACTCAGTTTGAAGTAGGTGAAAAAAAACTGAAGACAAAGAAATAATGTGAGCGGAAGGCTATTTTACAAGCAGATGAAATAGCAGGATGATTAATTGGGACTGTCCCTCCCAAACTGGGATGGGGGAGGAGAAGGCATAGGAGGCAGCAGAGAGAGAAAATTGAGAAGAACCAGTGATCCTTTCTTGTGCAAAGGTCAGTCTTCAATTCCTGCTATGGCAACTTGTACACAATGAGGGAAAATACTGTGATTGTAGCACTCTCTAGTACTATATGGTATTGGATCCTGGGGGAGCAGGGTTTGGATCTCCATGCAACCATGGAAACTCCCTGGATGATCTTGGTCAAGCCCTATGCTCTCAGTGTCAAAAGAAGGCAATGGCAAATCTGTGAATAAATCTTGCCAGGAAAACCCCACGATAGGGTTTCCATATGTTGGAGTCAAACTGAAGGCACACAACAGCAAACGTGATTGTACAGACATGCATGTGTGCTCACACTGTCTCTCGCACAAACAGAGATACGTAGCTTTTTCTCTCCATTAAAAATCATGTCAGACAAGCTGATCTCTTCAAGGTGGCTTACAAAAATACAATTTTACTTATGCATTTTCAAAAATTAAAATATACTGGTTTTCCACTCACAAATTCATAGCTTGCAAGAATAAAAGTCATGGGTTTCATCAAGGTTTTATGCTCCTAGTCTCTTGCTTCCACTGCACCTACCAGTCAGAGGCTGGGACAGGGGGAAGAGAAGTGATTTTTCTCTTTTCCCTGTCCCTTTGAATGGTCACTGCTACCTTCCCCACTGTTCTAGAGAGGCACTAAATCCCATGGACCAGATCTGGGGAGGAACAAGGGGATGCAAACAGAGAGAGGATATCAAATCCACCCAAATGAACCAGTAAAAAAAATCACTGGGTTTCAAACCTTCTAGGGATGGAAGAAGCTCTTCCATTTGTGAGACACAGTTTTTTTTATCTAACCTTATATAAACAGTTAAATCACATCAAAAATTATGAAAGCCTCTATGAAAAAGCAAAAGAAACAGACCCTCCCCTTTCTGAACAAGAAATGCTAACAGAAACTATAGCAATAGTCAAACAATCAATACAAATAATAAAACAGATTAAAAAAAACAGCCAAGCTAGTTAAAAGTCATAAAATAATAAAGCAGAAGAAACAACTTTTAAAAACCATTAAATGCCCTGGTGAACAGGAAGGTATATCAGATTTCTGAGATTAAGCATTATACATAACATAATAAGTGTATTGCATTTCCCTTACGCATTACATTTTACATGGCGTCTAAAATGCTATTTGTACTTGTTACCATGAACTTCTCTTACCGGACCAGATACTAGCTAGTCATCACAGGCATGACAACCCAGGAGAGGCCTTTCTGTACACTACTACAATCATTCATAGAATTTTGGCAATCATGTACAATTATCTGATATTTGATTTAATATTTGATCTTTTTAATTTGTTGTCTGCTTTTTTTTTTATCTAATTCTATCTTGGACTATTATCTATTGTTTTATATGTACTTGGTAGAATGTGCCATTGGCAGGTTTCATTTGTATCGATTTTACTGTTTGTATGTACAGCGCTGTGTAAATCTACAGCGCTAGATAAATAAAATATAATAATAATACTCCTACTTTACACCCTCTATGATGTATTAAGAAAATGTGACCATTTATGATGATCTATGATGATCTACTTTTTGCATCTGATACCTTTCTTTTCTAATCTGCTTTGATTCTGCGAGGAAAAAGCAGAATATAAATAAAAATAAAATGTCTAAAGCATGGACATTTACTTCTAATCTCATGGAATTTCTGCTATTTTACCTGATGGTTATTAATGCTTGCTTCTGGAGTACTGTAGACACCCACAGTCCAAATCTATTTAGTCTTACTCAGAACACTGAAATTCCCACTCTTCAGTGGGACTTCTAAATTAGGCTACAATCTAATTTAGCTCACTGGGGCTAACTCTTGAGAAGCTATTTTCCACAGCTGCTACTTAGGATTGCACTGCTAGCCTTCATACGACTGATCTTGCTCAGTATCCTTCCATGTGAAGAGAGAATGTTCTGATAGTTTTACAATGCTAGAGCAAGGGAAAAGATGATATCTGGCTAAAAGTGAAAGCAGGGGGCACATTTTCATAAATGAATGTAATATAGTGCAATACATAACACACCTATATGGAACATCAATATAGTAAATACAAGACTATGTATTCTGTTACATATAATTCCCAGGGAAGATTCTTTAAGAATTTGATTAACAGCAATATCTAACTCTGGTAAAATATGCGTTTTGTTGGTTGACTGGAACTGGCATCTGTTAGTGACTTGTGCACTTACGTATTTGTAAGTCCCTTTTTTGGATGGTACACAGATGGGTAGTGTAGTAGTTAAATCAATGGACTAGCATTCTAGGAGAACAGGGGTCAAATATCCACTTGGCCGTGGAAATCCACTGGGTGACCTTAGCCAAGTCACAATCTCTTGTCCTCAGGGGAAGACAGTGGCAAACATTTTCTGAACAAACCTTGCCAAGAAAACGATGTGATAAGTTTGATTTAGGATCTTTGTTGGAAATGACTTGAAGGCACACAACAACAAGCAGAAGGCAAGTCTCTTGCCCTTATGTTTTATCCAAAAACTTGCAACACCTGGCAGCTATCACACCCCAAGAAGGGCTGCTGCTGTTTCATCTAAATGGAGGGAAGGGAAAGGAAACTCAGAATCTCTGGTTGCTCTGAGTTCTGGTGCATACACTCTATTTGCAAGCTCACCCCCATTTTCTCTCTTTCTTTCCCAAACCTAGCTGTAACCAGCTGCTTCCCTGTGGTCTGGATCTCTCGGTTAATCAACAGCAGCATGGGCCTCTCAGACAGCTGCTGGCTGGTGGGAGGACACACAGCTGTGCATGTAGTGCTACACTCACATGTAGGATCTCAGCCTGTGCCTTATATGACTGCATTGTTCACACTAGGTGCTGAAAACACCTGTTCTATCTTTTAATGTACACCCCATGGTGATCAGCTGAAACGGATGTGCACTGATCTGCAATCTGACACTTTGTATTTCCACATTTTTAAATAACTTATGTCTAACATTTGATTTTATATGAATAAATGACTGATATATTAATATACTGAACTGAATGCAACTCTCACACAGTGGTATAATGCAGCTCTCACAAAGTTACATAATGTTCTTTTCTTAGTGAAAAAGACAATGCGAGGAACAGGCTATGAGTATGAATAAGATTAAAGAGGGTTGGCCTTGTGTTCCTCAATCTACCACAGATCAGCTGAACAGGTAAGATTCATGGAAAATCCAACCATTTCTTCTACATACAAACTGTTACCTTGCTTTATGGCCTAAAGCTGATGAACTTGAAGTCACTGGGGAAGATTGCTTGAACAACATGATGTAGTGCCATTTTTCTGTTGAGCAGTTACTTTCCCATCTCTGCCCTTTTATGTACACTGTATTTTTGCCTCTGTGAATTATCGTCCTGTTCCCCAAAACCTGCTTTAATATAATACATTGCCTTTTTGCAGGGGAGCATCTACTCTTGAGGGTAGAGTTGATGAACTGAACTTGGGTTGGCAAGCCATCTCCAAGCTACAGCAGGCATTTTTCTATTATGCCTTTAGGCCAGGAAAGGATTTATGAATTATTTTGTACCTTTTTCTGGCCCAAATGTCACACCTTTCCTCTAAGCATAGCGAGAATGTGGATGCTTAGATATATTGGAGCTTTTAAAGTTTCTATAGGAACCTGACATCTGGTCCCCCCCTTCCCTCTCATCTTTTAAGGAAAGGGATTTATTTTTAATGTATACGATTTATTGGAGTAGCTGAAGGAAGACTGAATCACCGTGTGAAGTCTGAGGAAAGCCACAAAATGGGGAAAACTGCAAATCTTTTTGGAAAAGTACTGAAGGATGTGTATTACTAACATTTATGGAAAGACACAATTTCAAAGTGCCTCATACAAAGGATTTCTCTCAGTCCATTTACATCAGTTATGTCTAATCTGATTTGCAGTGGTTCTTCAAAGTCTCATTTATGCCAAATCCTTTGAATCTTGATTTCGATTGGGAGTTGAGTTCTTTCTGATAGGATTGGGAGTGTCAACAGAAGTCATATTTTAATTTCTGAAGCAGAATGTGGTTGAAGACACCAATCAAATGCTAACCAAATACACACCAACATTTGCAACACACAGTCTATATACAATAATCATCTATGTCTTCACACAGAAGAACAGAGTGATCCAGGAAAATACAAACATTGATAATCTCTGAGTTATTAAAAATAAATTCCTCCCCCAACTTTCTACTGTGTATTCTGGATTGCTTACTAAGTGTGCAGTGATGGAAATTTGGACAAGTCAGATTAATTTGTAGCCTACAAAAACCAGAATTCACATTTGAGCTGGTGAGGGGAAGCTGTATTTCTGCCATCATGGCCACATCCTAAAGTTGCATAACCACGTGTCCTATGTGAAATATTGGAGGGTATGGCACAGCAGTGATGAGAAAATAATGGAAGCTGCAGTCTGGCAACATTTGGAAGGCCCTAGGTTTCTCAGTCCTGCCACAGAGCATGTTTAACACTCCTGTGACTGAACATAACAAGGGAAACATGGTAAGGGCTCAAACAAAGGGTGTAATCATCTTGCAGAATTAAAACAGTTTCGCCCCACTATAACTGCTATGACTCTATCCTACAGAATCCTGGGAATTGTAGTTTGGTGAGACACCAGAGTACTCTCACAGACCAGACTGAATACCTCATCTTTGTATGCATCTCATCTCCATACTTACAAGGTTTTGAATTTCAATTAACACACGTGCTACCAGTTGTTCTCTGGACTCTCCACTTCACTCTACACATCTGAGGAAGTAGACTCAAGTCTATGAAAGTTCATGCTACCAATTTCTTTCTTTCAGTTAAATCTCAAAAGTGCTACAAGATCCCTTTGCATACTGATTTTCCAGGCTAACAAGGCTATATCTTTGAAGTCCCAGGATTCTGTAGGTCAGAGTCCTGGCAGTTAAAGTGGTGTCAAACTACTTTAATTCTGCAGTGTGGCTGCACCCAAAGTGTCTTCTAGGATGGGAGTTGTTTTTGCATTACTGATCTTTTGATGCAGAACTTGAGAAGCTTCCAGGAAATCTTAGTGATCCTCAGAACAGCTTTAAAATTGCTAATTGCTAATATAAATGAAAGCACAATGGTTATCTGTGAGCACAGAACATAGGAGCATCTGCGACCAAGCCCATGGTGTTACATCAGACATGGCTAGTTCTAGCAGTCCTGAACAGGCAGTGTTTCTCACTGGCCTCCAGGCAAACCTATGTTTGGATTCTTGACTGGATAGGAAGAGGAAAAGCAGAGCTTGGGAAAAAATTTTGAACAGTAACTTCTAGAATACCCCAGGAGCTGGAATCCAAAACATTCTTAGTTCTGAGGGAAAGTAAATGTGGATGCCACTGTGCTTTGCAGCTATGCTTTTTGTACTCTAAGTAAGAGTGTTTTTTCTCTGACTCAAGAAGATACCTTGGACTGTGTTACTCACCTTGTAATGCAGAGGACCACAACGCAGATGATAGCGATCTGGATAGTCCCAATCACTGCTGCTATTAAGACATACTGAAATCGTACAGGGCCTGGAACCACATATAAAACACTATAGTCTTTCTTTTCACAGTGTTGTCCAGTGTAGCCTGCATCACACCTAGAACAGACAAAGATGTAGTTACCCTTTTTCCCCAATGATAATTTCTGCTTTGAACAAGTATAGTCCAGACACTGCAGAGAGATGGCGTCTGCAACTGGATTAGAATACTGTATTGCAGTGACTGTGTATATTTTGTATAATGCTGAGAACATTGTTTTTATGTCCCAATAACCTTGGAGATATAAGGGGATTTGTTTAGTGGTCAGTTTATGACTGCCGCCTATCACTCTAAGCTAAAATTCTCACATGAGCCAAACTGAAAATTCACAGAAAAGTCCTTCTTGAGGAGGTTTATTTCTGTTCCAGCTAACAATTCATTTGAAACTGTTACCAACTGTTTGTATTTCTTTTCTTTTTTTATTGCAAGAAATCTCAGAGCTTGACCTTCAACCACATTTCCAGGAGGGCTTTCAACATTTCAAAACATAATAAAACAAGTTAAATAAAACATGCTAGCTGAAGTAAAACTATTCAAATTGAAAGAACTGAGAAAAGAAAAACATTTTTGCCTGGTGGTGAAATGACATAAAAGTAGGTGTCTCTCTAGGGACAGCACTTTCACCAATATGTCAGGCAATGTCTCTTTTTCTTTTGGGGGGGGGGGGGAAACTAGCTTAATTTAGGAGATAATGCATGCAAGCATTTAATTTACAGTGAGATTTTTTCTCAGGGTCAGTGGAAAATCTCTTTTGGGAAGGAAGGCTGTGACTATGCACAAATGTTTGCTTCAAGTAGACCACATCTTCATCACAAAACCATAGCCCTTGGCATCCAAAACAGCATTTGAACAGCATTAGGTCACAAGTATAGCAGTGCTTTGTATAGTGGGCCCTTGTTATCCACTGGGGTTTGGTTCCAGGACACCCATAGATACCTGCATATAAAATGGCAAAATCAAGGTTTGCTTTTTGGAATTTATATTTTTATATTTTTAAAAAATATTTTCAAGATGCAGATGATCAAATCCATGGATAAAAAAATTTGTGATATGGAGGGCTGACTGTACTTGTATTTGCCGAGATGGATAGTGACTGCTGGGCTGGTGAGGATTTTATCTTTAGTATACTATAATGTTGTGTTTTACTGTTATGTTTTTGGTTATATATATCTAATGTGCCACCCTTTGGCAAAAAGGGTGTTATAAATGGATGATGGTGATGAGGATGATAATGATGATAATTGTTATTATTATTCATACTGTTCCTTCTTCAGCTGTGCTTGACATGGACACAGTAGTGCCTCAATGAGTCTATTTCAATTTTCCTCATGTAAATGCTGCCTCTCTCTCCCTTTCTCTTTCTAGGGGACAAACAAAGTAGATACCAGGGGCATAGCTACAGGAGGGAAAAATGAGAGTGTAATGATCCCTGAAATAAGAATTCTGTCTACTGATGAAATTTCCCTTCCATGCCCAATTTTCTAGCATTAATTCTTGTTGTTTGCCTTCAAGTCATTTCTGGCTTATGGTGACCCTAAAGCCCTATCATGGAATTTTCTTTGGCAGTGGCTTTTGCCATTGCCTTCCTCTGAAGCTGAGAAACTGTGGGTTTTCATGGCTGACTGGGGATGTGAATCCTGATCTCCAGAATTGTAGTCCAATGCTCAAACCATTACATGATGTTGGATATTTCATCCCATATAGATGTCCAAATAACGCCTATAATTTAAATATATATATAATATATACATGAAAGAAAAACCCAATAGACTAGTGTATGTCACCAGGTGCTCAGTATTTATGGGCAACTTCCAGCAACCCCTTTTAATCTTTAAATTGGACTTGGACTGGAGAATGTCTTTTGGAGAGGGGGCATCTTTAAACAGAGATGTGACCGCCAATATTCTTCAAACAGAAGACTACCCTCTATAAAATAAGCCACCGTAAGGTGAAACCTGACATGAGGGTTGCAGATTTTATCCAATTTATAGCCTGCCTTTCCAGACAAAGAGCCCAGAGTGAAGAAACCTCACATAAAATAAATTACAACACAACACAGAAACATCATTAGACCCATAATTCTAAAATCACAAATATATAATAAACTTCCATCTGCCGCAGTCAAATAAAAGAGAGGCTAGCTGTCCATTTTAAACAGAAAAAGAGGTGAGGAGTGCAGAGCCTGACCCCAGCCCTATCCCCATCTCAGCCAAGCTCTGATGCTCAGGTGAAAGAAATGATCTTGGGGAAATGGGCTATTGTAAAGTAAACCATTGTGGAGGAAGTATCTTGTCCTCCTCATCCAGCTTATCTCTTGTTGTTGATATTTGTCCCCTGCTCACACCCTCTGATTTTGGTGTAACCAGGGCCAATTGGGCTTAAACATTCAGCGATACCACCATCACATCTAACTGGGTCCTCAATTGCTTTGTTGAAGAGTTTGGCACTGGGTACTGATTTTTATGATTTTGATGTGGCAGAAGAAAGAAAGCATCCTGCAGTTTCACCCCTTAAGGAAGCAGAGCTCCTGATTACTAGAGGTATTTTTAAAAAAATCCATAATGACAGCATGTAATACCTGAGCAGAAAGGGAGAAAATAAGGAAGGTCAAAAACCTCCCTAAAATTTGTCTTCTGAGCCTGAAGGCCAGTCCATACTGCATTTTTACTCATGTACACACCCCATACTTTCCCAGAGCTCTGTTACTCCAAAAGCACCCTTAAATATTGATCTGAATACCCTGAAATCTGTGATTCAAAGATCCCTCTAATCATGCAGATTACACCTGTTTCATACCATCATTGTGTTCATAGTTGCTATAGGCAACTTGTCTTCTTCTGATGATAAGCTTCTCTGCACCACACTAGGCTGGTCCTCAGACAGCAAGTATGCAGATTTTAACCAGGATTTTACTTGAACCCTTTCCACATTGGCAGAACCTTCCAGAGTGCATTTGGCTGCCATAGCTTCAAGAACTATGGGTCATCTCTATGCCACAAGAGACAACAGAGTTGGATTTTGTGGAAGTACTGCCCAAGATACACAACCTGTATCCAGCTTTTGTTACCCTTATATTCCACATTTATTCTGAGAGGTTTAAAAATGAGGGTCAGCCTAGGAGTGCAGGTTTGCTTGCACTCAGGTATCCAGAGAACCCAAGTCTCCATGCCAGGCCTCCCACTCTGCAGAAGTATGAGATCTGGACATCCAGTTCCATTAGTTGCCATGCAGCATTGCTTTCTGTAGCTAACCTTTCTTCAACCCTCACCTTTCTTGCACTTCACACCAACCTTCTGTCTCCAACCATTTTGCCACATGGAGAAATTGATGTTGACATAGTTCTTGACTTTTTGTACACTGTTGGGTTTCTTGAGAGGACAGCTGTTGGCTGTGTGCTCAAAAGCAACGGATAATATACAGCAAGACAACCTAGGCTTCTGTAGTGCCTTTTTAGGAAGGTATTGACAGTCATTGCAGGAATGCTTTTATAAACAGATTAATGGTGCTGCATAATTCAGTGCAGTTTTGCTACGTACATTATGTGCCTCTGTACATAATTTAGATCCAGAGTGGATGGGGCTTTGACAATTATTGTCTTCCTTGCAGCATCAAGATAACCTGTATTAGCAAGTCTGCCAATTCTGTTTATCGTCACGCGTTCAGTTTGGGGAAAGTGTTACCTGCAAGATGGTTCCAGCATATTAGCCGAGTGTTCACATTTTCCATGCATGCAGAAACCATTATAGTGTTCTGGACAAGGAATGTAGATCCCTCTGGCACTTTCTTCTAGTTTGTTTGCATTCTCTGTAAAAATACAGGTGAAAAGAAAATCAAAGTGTAAAATGTAATGCAAGATGAAGAAACAATAACAGAGACAAGAATAAACAAATGCTGCTTTGTTTAGGGCATTTGAGGGATTCAAAAGCAGTTATCTGAAACACTTCATTTAAGTGCAGAGGAAACTATTAAAATAATGCTACACTGTAAAATAGGAATACAGATTTAAATAAACATGCCTGGGGAATGGTAGAATAAAAGTTTTACAAAAACACTGCAATTCCTTGAAATGGCCCTTTCAGTTCCTCACTTTTGTTTCCCAACTGTTCAATGGGAGAGTTGAGAATTTTTTAAAATTCCTTCTCAATGAAATTAAGGGGGCTTCAAAGTATTCAATTTTATAAGACTGCATCATTATTGCATACCATATTCACACACAGACTCTAACTTATTAAGCGGAACTAGTTATAGTTTGTGTTCAAAGCCTCAAGGGGAAACTACTTTTAGAATTACATCAAAAATCAACTCTTTACTTACCCCAAGTCATGAAAACAGTTACTTGTAGTTACTTAAAAACTGAAAACTACAAGTCACTGGCCTGTAGAATAAAATTGAGTATTTCTATTCACCTGTTTGTCAGCTGAACAGCTGGAGCAGCCCCAGAACAAGTCAGCAGTTAAGGCAGGGGTGGGGAAGTGTAGCCACTGTGTCACAACTGCCCCCCAAACTATCACTTTTGAGACCTTTAAAACCCTCATCAGTCTTCTGGAACACCTCACTTTTTCAATATGATTTTGGGTGATTTCTGCACAAGACCTCAAGTTGCCCATATCCCAAACTGCACAGAAACAACCAAAAAGTGCCCTCCCATCCTCTACCCTCACCTGTCTAAGGCTGCATCTGCATTGCAGAAATAATCCAGGTTGAGACCACTTTAACTGCCATGGCTCAGTCCTATGGAATTCTGGAAACTGTAGTTTTGTGAGACATTTAGCCTTCTCTGTCAGTGAGCTCAGGTGTCACAACAAACTACAGAATCCCAGAATTCCACAGAATTGAGCCATAACAATTAAATTGGTGTCAACCTGGATTATTTCTACAGTGTGATGGCAGTCTCAATAATTTTTTTCTTTATTTGTTGAATGGTGACAAGGAATGACCAAATGAAAAGGAAGTAGAAGACAGTGTTTTCCTGGAGGGTGGAAGGGTTTGTGTGCAGTTCATGGAGGGGGACTGATTCTCAGCTCCTATGCAGTAGTACACCTAGTTTAAACCATGTGATATTTTATTTCCACCAAGGCAGACCCCTGGGAATATAAAGGAATTTTAAGAGTTACCATTATATTACAAAAAGACTGGAGGTTAGTGATGTGAGTATGAAGAGTTTCATTTGTTTTCTCTTCACTGTGGAAAATGAACATTCTTCTGCTGTATTCTTCCCTGTATGAATGTCTCAAAGGCATTATAGAGAAATTATTCTGCATAGAAAAACGTATGTGGGTGGGTATATCTGGTGGTTTTTTGCATTAAACCCCACACTTTTCTGTGCAGACAAAATATTTTCTGCATAGGAAATTGTTTCATGTGCAGAAAACAAGGTTTTGCATTCACAAACGTGTTTTGTAAGTAGAATAATCCCTCTGCAACACTTTAGGATATAGAATATGGAGACAAAATGGTGCAAGGTTCTGGTGGTTTATTATTTTTCCTAACAGGCTTTTTCAACCATTAGGAACCCCATGTTTCAACTTGGTATTGAATAATCAATATTCTTTCCATCACTATTTTATGGAGGGAACTATACAATATTCTTCATAAAGATACAGTTTTTAATGTAAATTGGTTATACTTTTATCACAGGTTGAGTCTCTCTTATCCAAAATGCTTGGGGCCAGATTTGGACTTTTTGGATTTTGGAATATTTGAATATCCTATAATGAGATAT
This sequence comes from Sceloporus undulatus, assembly GCF_019175285.1. Classification (NCBI taxonomy): domain Eukaryota; kingdom Metazoa; phylum Chordata; class Lepidosauria; order Squamata; family Phrynosomatidae; genus Sceloporus; species Sceloporus undulatus. Next base: position 195,783,626 of record NC_056522.1, on the reverse strand, counting down.
CTTGCAAATGGGACCCATGTCTAAACATGAAATTCATTTATGTTTCATATATACTTGATGCACATAGCCTAAAGAGAATGTTATACAGAATATTTTATGTAATTTTATGCATGAAACAAAGCTTGTGTATACTAGACCATCAGAAAACAGTGCTGTCAGCCACCCATGTGGACAATTTTGGATTTTGGAGTATTTCAGAATTCTGGATAAAGAAGACTGAACCTCTACTGAAAAAAAGAATAAATTACAAGTTATAGGGACTTTGTCCCTTCTGTGCTCTCGTTTCAATCCTTCCCCACCCAGCTCAGAACTACTTATATTCTAACACAGTGGTACTCAAACTTTTTACCCTGTATATCTAGATTCAGATGTCACCCCCCACTCACCATAGTATATGAATAAAAATATTTTCTTTATTTAGTGTGCATATTTTCATTTGCACATTCATATACGTTCATATTTTAACATTTTATAAGGAAATAACATTGTTCAAATTAGAACAGTGTTATTTAAGAAAATGCAATATTTAACTCAACACGTATTACACATAAAGAAGTTTGGGAGGGGGAGAGGGAGGAGGAAAAGGGGAGGAGGAAGACGGCGGATCAGAGCTCCCAATTTCACATTTTGTGCAACTCTTGCCCCCCTGGGGGTCCTGTCCCACTTTTTGAGAACCACTGATCTAACACACCACAGTGCACTGAACATTTGTTGCTTTTCTGTGTGCTTTCAAGTCATTTCCAACTTACAGTACGGCGAACCTAAGGCAACCCTATCATGAGGTTTCTTTGGCAAGTTTCTGCAGGAGGCTTTGTCACTGCCATCCTCTGAGGCTGAGAGAGCATGACTTGCCCAAGGATACCCAATGAGTTTCATGGCTGAGATAGGATTCGAAATCTACTTTTCATATTCATAGTCCAATGCTCAAACCATTATACCGTGCTGGCTCTTAAACATAGCTGAACTCAAAAGGAAGATATAAACCCTTAAGTATACTGTGTGGGAAGACATTTATTCCAGCCTTTTGAAAGTATATTCTTACATGGCTATCTGAAAGGCTCGGAAATGAAATAGCCCATGATTTATTAATGCTCTTTATGATGCTTTATCTTAAAATCTGGATAGGAAGAAAACTCTGGAATTTAGAAACAAACCGTCTACCTTTGCTTATTAGGGCCTCTTCTGCAGCAGTTTAACCACTGAGCACTAAGGCTTCTTTGCTTTATCTTATCATGGAAAAGGCTTCAGAGCCACAGAAGCTTTGCTTCTAAGTGTGAGCTGCAATTTTACTCCTTCCTGAAGCCAGAAGATGATATTGAACAGGATGAAAGCTCAGCTTTCATACAATTTTGTTAAATTCCAGCAAAAATATAAGATATAGGAAACTCAGATAAATGTTGGCTCTAATCTGGATACAGTTTGTAGGCAAGTGGCCATGATTAATAATGCACTGTGGATAGGATTGTGCCCAACAGCCCCTGTTACTGTCATGTAACTAAAGTCAGATGGGAATGGAAATTTGCCGTGTGGATTGAAGGGGAGATGTACAGTATAAGCTATGTGGGTAAAAGCACTTCCATCTACATTACAAGCTGACAAACAGTAGGTACTGCCTGTATTTATCTATATGTACAGTTGTTTGGAGTGGTCCTTAGAGGCATCTGTGTGGCCATTTGCATGTGGAAGTTCTAGGGAAGTGGGCTTCATGTGCCTCCTGTCCTCTATTTTTGGCCCCTGTGAACTCCTAGCCTTCCAGGACCAAATAAATTTGCACCCCCACAAAAAAGATCAGTGGTGTGATTTTGCCTCTTGTGTTCTACTGTCTAATATATAGTCAGCCCTCCATGGTTTCAACCATCCACAGCTTGAAAATATTTTAAAAAATGAAATTCCAAAAAGCAAATCTTGATTTTTGCCATTTTATATAAGGGACTCCATTTCACTGTCCCACTATATATAATGAGACTTGAACAGCCACAGTTTTTGGTATCCATGGGGGTGGTGGGCCTGGAGCCAAACCCTACTGGATACCAAGGGACCACTTTAGATACCAAGCCTTAGACTTAAGACTTAGCTGTCGGCTTAAGACACTGCCCCCCTCCCTCCCTCCCTCCCTCCCTCCCTCCCAGTCTTAGATGGACCACATATTGCATAGATACATTGGCTGGAGGTCAGCTTCCTTCTATTTCCATCCTGCCCAGGGTTTTGGGTAGGATGAGAGATTCTAGAAGAGTTTGGGAGCAGTGGGTTTTTTGCATGTTTAGGCAGGGCTAGATGTGGTTTTCAGAGAAAAATCACCCCAAATTGAGCCAAAGATTGATGTTTAGTCAAAGAACTGAATGAATAAGGATAAATGTAGTCTTAATACACTTGCAAGCTTATCACACAGCTTTTAATGCAACTTACCACTCCCTAACTGAAGCCTAATTCAGGCTGCATCCTCATCCTGTTGCACGGCTTTTGTCTCCAAATCTGCCATCTGAGTACAGCCCATGTCCCTTTACATGCTTTGGCAGTTATTTTTCAAAGTTTGGAGCTTTCCGACTTTGAAAAATGGCTGCTGAAGCGCATTAAGAGACGTGGGTTGCAGCTGGGCTGTACCTGCATGGTGGATTAGGAGACAAAAGCTGTGTGACAGGGTGAGGATGCAGCCCAAATTAGGCTTCAATTCGGGAGCAGTAATTCACATTGTAAGTGATAAGCTTCTTGGTGTAGAAGCTAATTACCCATATTCTACATTGCCTACTTAGTTATGTATGTATGCCCAGACATCCCCTCAATCCACTTTAACAGCCAACACTGGGATTGGGGAAAAGATGTCTTTTCAGCTGGCAAATGGGGTGCAAGGATCTTTCTATACCCCACACTAGTGATGAAAGGGGTGGGGGAAGGCATACATAAAAACAACCAGGAGTGTGCACACTGTCTGCACAGTTGCTTTTGAGAGGCTATGGATAATGACTGTCTATCTGACTGTCCTCATACATCTGGGAATGGTTTCTGTCAAGACATTATATGTTGACTTATTTTTTGTTGCCATATTAATATTAATTACCAAAAGAGGCTAGAAAAGGCAATCATTCTCCCCTTCTCAAAATCACCACATACAAGGAAGCTAACCAAGGTGGCATGGTGTGTGGCAAGTTTAAAACCGAAGAAAATTCTTTACTGAGTGGGTGTCAAAGTGGATTTCCTCTTTCCATAATCTCACAGCATAATCCTATTATGGTTACTCAGAAGTAGGTCCCACTGAGTTCAAGAAAGTTTACAGCCATGTACGGATGCCTAGGATTGTGACCTTAGTACCTCAATATTATTATTTCAGTCCAAAGCCATGACAAATTCTCATCTTCCTTTGCTTAATCTAGTTATTCAGAAAACCAGATTTGGAAGGCAATATCTCCTGACTATTAAACAGAAGGGTTTGGTCTCTGCTGTTCCTAACACTGCTCCTGTAAAGAGCAGGACTGGAAATGAAAGTCACTCTTATTCTCTGGCACAATTTTGCAATTATTCATACAGCAATGCTACAGATTATGATTTCAACATTAATCAAATTGCAGTTACATTGTGCTTGACAGCTCATCTTCAAATACCAGCCTTTCCAGTGTCCTTATTAGACAGGAAGGAATTATTTTAGCTTTATTGAAGTGATGGTTTCTCTCTCTCTCTCTCTCTCCTTCCCTCCCTCCCTCCTTGTCCTTATTCAAACCAAATTTATATGGAACTAACAGAGAACCCTCAGAGCTTAATGACAATATGTAGTTTGCTGTGAAAACAACTTTATCTAAATTGTGTCATTTTTGACACATTAGCAATTATCTTGTGTTCAGATTTGGAAGGGGAAAACCTATACACACCCTTTTTTTCATTCTGCTTGGCATATTAACCTTCCACAATGAACCAGTGAGAGGAAAAGTTACAACAGTAGTTCTAGAAGGGAATCTCCTGAAGTTAACAGTGAAACTGTTTTTCAGTGGTGAGAATCAGTGTGAAGTCACACACAAATGCCCAACAATTAATGACTTTAATATCAAAAAGTGACCTGCATATATGGAAGAGGAGGCAGTGCCATATAATGGTTGAGTGCTGGAGGGAAGTTTAGCAAGATCCAGGTTCTAATCCCGCCTGTGCCATGAGACTCACTGGATGACTTTGAACTAGATTCAGTGGCTGAATTTGGATTTCTCAGCATTAACTGCTTCACAGAGTAGTTGTGAGGATAAAGTGGGAAGGAGGAGAGCCATGTGTGGCATCCTGAGTTAGAATAATAAATATAACAGGGTTTTTGTACCATGTCACTTTCTATCCATAGTGCTAACTGAGTGAACAATTATGGAGCAAAGGCTGTAGATTACCACAATTTCTATTGTGTCAGAATTCAAAGAGATAGCTGTGTTAGTTTTAAAAATCAGTATGCAAAGAGGTCTTGTAGCACCTTTCAGACTAACTGAAAGGAAAGCTCATGCTACCAACTTCTTTCTTTCAGTTAGTCTCAAAGGTGCTACAAGATCCCTTTGCACAATTTCTATTAACCAGAGTAAGCTTTGCAAAGACCCTGTCACTGGGGGCCCTTTCACACTACTGAATTATAGTGCTATGATCTCACATTAACTGCCATGGCAACATCCTATGCAATCCTGGGATTGGCAGTTTAGAAGGAGGGGCCTTTAGACTTCTCAGCCAGAGAATTCTCCTCTGTGTCCTTTGACCAACTCCAAGCCGTAGGACTCCATAGGCAGTTAAAGTGGAATCACATTGCAAAATTGTTTAGTGTGACAAGGCCCCAGAGAGCCCATGTGCCATGATAATATTGATGGGAGTGTGTATGCTATGACAAGCTAATTAAACAGCATAAGATGGCACAAGGGTAGGGAATGGGGAACATGTTTGGGACAAGAAGTGGATTCCCACAAATTCCCACATGGGCCATATGACAGAAGGGACAGCACTATGCCCCTCACTGTTAATGGGATTTCCAGCCACAGCTTCATGGCTCCTGTTATCTTCTCTGCATAAATAAAGATGAGCAGCAGCATACCTACACGATGACTGATTTTAAGGTTTCTCTCAGCTGTATGTGGTAACCATGTACTTTGTAGTATATATAATCCCATAACTCTCCCCCCACTTTATTTTTTGTGGAAAAAGATCATAGATCAAAAGTGGTTCTATGTGGAAATGAGAAACAATGAATAATGTGGCCTAAGTCAAACATGAAACTGGTGGTAGCATCTGGATTCTGACAATTCCCTCTCTTCCCTGCAAATCCCAGAGCTGCCTAAAAGCAATGGTCAGAGATTTTTGTTCTCTGGAGTAGGTTAAGGAGAACCTGTGGGGCTGCAAAAGGAAGAGTTGATCATGCCTTCCGTCATGGCATTAGATTAATCTCTTACATGAGTAAATGCCAGTGCTTGATACAGCCTGGAGACGAGACACTAGTTCTAGATGGTCTGAATGAGACACGTAATTTCCTCCCATCCCCTTTGTCACTAAGTTGTATTTGTCATTTTCTGTCATGGGACTCACTCAGAGCATTAGCTAGGATGAATTTTTCATAACTTTTGACTTCTAGAAAGGCTCATATTGGATGCACTTCCTATGGGCAAGTTACTTAATCCCTTATTGTCTATTGCTGTTGTGTGCCTTCAGGTTGTTTATGGAGAGCTGGTGCAAACCTCTCATAATGTTTTCTGGGCAATATTTCTTCAGAGGGGGTTTGTCTTTGCCTTCCTCTGAGGCTAAGAGAGTGTGAGTTGTCCCTGGTCACCCAGTAGGACTCCATGGTCGAATGGCTATTCAAGCCCTGGTTTCATAGTCCAACCCTCAAACCACTGGGTCTCTACTTAATTCCTGCCTTTCCACAAGTCATCTTGCTGCTGCATCAGGTTGACTGAAATATACTTGTCTGAAATTTATGCAAAGTTTTGAACAATATTTAAAGGTTTTTAAGATATCTTTTACTTTCAAGCTATTTCAATTTTCAAAAACCTTTAAAAGTTTGATAAATTTCTGAAATCAGGTATGTGTGGTATTCTATGCTTTGTGGCTGTTCTTCTATAGCAAGTGATATATACTGTACTGGTTGTGTTTTACTTTTCTAGACATCCCATGATGAAGACCTTGGGATGATGGTGGTGGGTACCAAAAGGTATTAAGTTCATAATAAAATGACCTTCAAGATTTTCAGATGCTGTCTTTCTTTTTTGGATTGCCACCAGCCAGCCAATCCATCCTCTCTGACAGTTTTATCTATAGGACACATGTGTTAGGCACTCACTTTACAGTTGTAAGAACTTAGGGTCTCTTCTTTCAGCCAGGAGGAGAGAATGTCGCCCCTAAAAAACAATTGCATGCTGCCAGACACACGGCTGTAGGAGGCTACTTTTGCATTTTTCTTTTCTTTCTAGCTTGGAGTACAAGTCCAATGTTTTGCTAAAAACAATTCTCGTAAAGGTGTTAAAACAGAGTAATAAAGAGTTTGTGAATTTCTTTCTGTTCAAAGAAAAGTGTTGAAAACTTAATTTTCAACTACAGAAAAATAATTTCTCATTTCTTACACATCATGTTTTTTAGCTGAATCACCTGTTCTCAGTGACTGCTATTGACGGATGATACACAAAGAGTTATCCTCTTTAAAGACAGGGGTGTGGAAGGTGCAGCCTGTGGGATCCCTAAGTGTAGCCCTGGGGGATCCCCAAGCAGCTGCTCAAAGTCCCCAGACCCCCTAGAATTAATTTTTGGGCTATTTTTGCTCCAAACCTGCAAGAAAAATCTCCCCAAACAACTTAGAACTACAGTGGTTTTCTCCCCACAACTCCTCAAAGCCCCCCAAATGTCCCGAAAAACACAAGAAAAGTAAAATAAAATAAATTGACAAAACTGTGATCAGAGATGCTGTTGCATCCCTTCGAGCACACCAAAACACACTAGTGTGGTTGGTAGAAGGAAAGAAAAATGTCACCACTATTTCTTTTACATCACCAAGTGCCCCCAACAGTAACATCATGGGGGCTCACCCCTAGAGGCATCTATGTTTTTAGGATCTGACTTTGAAATCCTCGGGTCTGAGAAGCTCTTGACCTGGTAATCCTAAAGAGAAGAAGTAAAGTATCTTTGGGTATATCTAACCTGTAGAAATAATGCAATTTGACACCACTTTAATTGCCATGGCTCCATCCTACAGAATCCTGGCATTTTTAGTTTTACGAGGCACCAGCCCTCTTTGACAGAGAAGGCTAAACAACTTTTAAAACTACAAATCTCAGGTTTCCAAAGGATGGAGCTACAGCATTTGAAGTGGTGTCAAACTGCATTATTTCTATAGGGTAGATGCACTAGATGTATGTCGAGTACACAAGTCCTAATTCCACCCTCACTAGAGTAACTCCATTCAATCAATGGGATTTAATTAAATGTTGACTCACCACCCAACAGTTGATTCAAAGGATCTATCCTAGCTGGGATTGCCAGTAGGATTCAGGCCAATGTGTGATGTGGTCATGAACAAAAAAAGCATGGCCTGCTTTCAAACGCTGCCTCCCAAAGAGCTTTTGAGAAACTATCTTACCCTGAGGGAATGGCAGGGGAAGGAGTAGAAATAACTATTAACCAATTCTCAGGAGTTGTTCCTCCCTTCCCAGCTGTGAGGAGCTATCCTGCCCTTATGCACTCATGAGCAGAAAGCAAAAGGATAACAGAAACAGCAGAAGAAAAGAGAGAGCAAAGGAACAGGCTAGCAAAGAACATGCCAGTCCAAAAGGAGAACAGAGGCAGGCCTTAGATTGGATGCAGAACTTGCATCCCCATCCAGCCACCTGCACAATGGAATCAACTGTCAATGACATGCCTTTTCTCCCTCTCAATACACAACTTCTTCCCTTATGTCTCATGTCTTTTAGACTGTAAGCCAGAGGACAGAGGTTGTCAAATTATTGATTTTTTAAAGCCCATCTGGGAGGCTTTTTTTTTTTTTGATGGCGTACAGAGTAAAAAATTTACAAACAAACCAAGTTAAGATTCTTTAAAAAGACAGCTGATGAGAAGTGATTATGAGATGTCATGGGTTTACTCTTTTAAAGTATCCCACAAGTCCTATCAGGGTGTGCAGAGTCATTTCTTTGTGATCCATAGACTCACCTTACTACCCTACAGTTTGTAACCCTTTTCAGGGTAGAATGAGTGCTTGCAATGATGCGGAGAAAATAGCATGAACCCTGACAATAAATTGAAACTAGGGAGCCCTTTAAAATATTCTCAACTTGAGTGATATTAACATGTAAATAGGATGTAAACTACAAGGAAGGAAACTAATTATAATTAATTAATGGGTACATATCAGCCCATATATTGATTGCTATGGCTTGCTGGCATTCTCAAAATCAACTGAGCAAGTTAATCATTGTCTCTTAAAATGCCTGGCATTTATCAGAAATTGCTTTTAATGTAAGAACAGGCTTACTGGGTGAAAATCAATAATCTTTTCAAAGAGTGGCCAGTTTTTCATGGTATGGTTAAAATGTCAAGAACTCAAGATAATAGCAGAATTATTTGTGTCAACATCTCTCCCTGGTTCTGGCCCAACTGGCAAGAGACTGTGTGCCACAGCAATCATAGTGATCTCAAACGTGTTTATTTGGAAATATGTTCCATTAAACCCCCTATGATTTGAGTGGTAAGCAAATGTATTGAAGATATTAATTGATTATAGGTGTTTGTATCACTATATTGTTCCTCAGCATTTGGAAGATCACTAGACAAAACATGCTTGTCTTTATATTGTGGTGTATCTTGAGTAGGGTGGAGTTCGAGTGCTGCATTATAAGGAGGATATCAACAAACTGCAATACTTCCAGAGGAAGGCAATCTGACTGGAGAAGAGCATCAGGCCAGACATCAAGTACAAGACCTGTTTCCCTAACAGATGAGGAGGTCAAGGAGAGAGGTGACAAATCTTCAAATATCAGGACTGTCATATCTAAGATGAAATGGACTTGCTCTCTGTGGCTTTTGCCAACAGGACTAGAATCTTAGGGTGGGAACTGCAGAGAAGTGAGTTTCTACTGAACATCATGACAAACCTTCTAGTAATACTGACTGCTGTTCATCATAGGTACAGCATCTCTTGGGACAGAGTTGATTTTTCCTCAGTGGATGTATTGGAGCAGTGGCTTAATGGCCATCCATCAGGGCAGAACGATGGAACTGCATCTTATGTTGCAGAGCCTGCGCATAAGCAGAGATTTGGACTACATGATCTCTAAAAACCCTTTTAACTATATGAAAAATTCTGTGAAATAATTTCTATTACATCCTATAATTCTGTGGAAAAAAACCCACACAGTTATAATGTCATCTATGTTACAGTGTATTACAGAGGTCTGCTATGTGGAAATACATCTCCTTTGTTCATTTAGAAGTGGGATTTCATCAAGAGTCTATTACTACATGGCATATCATGATAGTTCTTTCTCAGTTTTCCCCGCAAATAAGTCATGATTAAGTATACTTGTGTTATGTTCCCACTCATACACTGTTTTTGTTTTGTTTGTTTTTTAAAAAAGAGACATTCTACTCATTTAGATTCTCTGACCTTTCCTGGCCCATGTTATGGAAATGTACTCTCTGTGGTGCCTAAATCTTTATTTTGTCTTTTATCTAGTTTCTAATCTGTGAATGAGAACCAGTGTGGTGTAGTGGTCGAGTGTTGGATAAGGATCTCAGGAGACCAGGATTTGGTTCCCCACTCGACTAATGGAGACTAACTGGGTGACTTTACGCATGTCCCACTCTCTCAGCCTCAGAGAATGACAATGGCAACCTCAGAACAAATCTCACCACAACTCCCTGATAGGTTCATTTTAGGATCACCATAGATCAGAAGTGACTTAAAGGCACACAGCAACAAGTCTGCAAATACGGTAGATATTTTAAAATCAGAAAACACCCTTCTCTGCTCTTATAAGGAGATGTTTTTGCTTGCAATGTTTAAATATGTATTTGAGAGAGAGGGCAGGGTAGCTTCTCTTATCAGAAGGGTGAGTAATCTGTTCTCTGCTATCCAGAAATCAATCCAAAGGAAACGGAAGGGATGACGTAATGTATTTAATGGCCTTAAGCCAGAACACCATCAGAAAGCATTAGTGGACTGATCATAAATTAAACTTATTTCCCCATTTCAGAGCAGAGCAGTTTTACATTACTTGGTGAAATTTACTGTGCTTAAAAGAACAAAGCAATCAAACAATCCCTCCCCCATGTAATTCTAGTTAGTCACTGCAAGGATGAAAAAATAGCAGTACATTTCCCCCTCAGTTTGGTTACAGAGTTGCATTATATCTGATATGATGCAGCTTGGAGAGGTAGACAGCAGTGGGGACAGACAGTAGTGGGTGACCTAGCACTTAAAAGAGAAACCACCAACAACACATTTCCCCCCACAATGCTTCTGGGATCTTTATCAGAGCCAGTGAGGAATAGACTGTCAGCTTGTGAGATCATCATCATCATCATCATCATCATCATCATCATCATCATCATCATCATC